>NC_135575.1:142419860-142582360 GCF_965152235.1 Eretmochelys imbricata
GTAAGGCAGTGCTGTTATCCCCACTTTACAGATGGTGAAGTAAGGCGCAGCGAGACAAAGATGCTCTCTTCAACTGAAATCAGAGCCCCAACCAGGGCATTGCGCTGGTTTAACTCATCTGGTTTCAGTTCACTCCTTTAGTTAAGAGGGCACACCTCTCAGGGTAGACAAGGCCTATGTTGAGTCAAACACCATACTTGGGTAGTAAGGGGAAATTGAGGTAGAGTGGCTAAGACCACATTTTTCAAACGTAGAGGCCTAAATTAGGCATCTAGTTAAGTGGCCTGTTTTTTTCAGAGGTGCCAAGCATTGACTAGTCAATGGGCAGGAGGTCAGCACCGCTTTAAATCAGGCTACCTATTTGGGTACTGGAGGATGGATGCGGGCACCTAATTCTGGGCACACTACTTTGAAATTTTTGCCCTAAGAGGCTCACCGAAGAGCGCACAGAGAGTCAGGGGCCCTTCCACCCTCACTCTCGCTTCCAGAGAAAACCTGTGAGTTACTGAGCATACAACTTGAAGACACCCCATTGAGCTAGTCTGCGTGTAAATTTCTAACCAGTAAGGTAGAGGAAGGCTGGGCAAGTGGGGTAATTAACCACTGGAACAACTTACCAAGAGTCGTGGTGGATTCTCCATCATGGGCAATTTTTAAATCAAGACCTGGTGATTTTCTAAAAGATCTGTTCTGGTTCAAACAGGAATTAATTCAGGGAAGTCCCATGGCCTCTGTTGTGCAGGTCAGGTTAGATGATCATAGCAGTCCCTTCTGGCTTTATAACATAATCTACTGATTAGTTTCCATGCGCCCTATTTCCCCATCTCCCAGCAAGCTTGGGAGGGTAACTATATTAGCACTTGTGAGGGGCGCAGAGCCTGTCGGAATGGGAGCCAGGTGAGTACCGTAGACAGACAGGGCTGCTGTTGGGTTTGCCAGCCGACAGAAGACGCTACAGAGGACTCGTCCAGCAAACGTCCCCACCCTTGTGCAATTGGTGGCTGGGCGGAGTGCAGCCGAAGTGCAAACCGGGTCACTCGCCGTGCTCGAAGCTCGTCCGGAGCCCTGGCTCTGTGAATACTTGCTCGTCTCATCACCAAACCATCATCAACCCGCCCCCCTTTTTTTTTAAGGGGTGGGGATGGAGCATTTCTCTCTTTTCACTTTGAGCCAATTCAAGTGCAACTCAGAGTGCAGACGCCTCGGGGCCTGGCGAGGGGCTACAAAGCCTTGAGCAAAAGCCATTGCCGTCCACTGACTGGCCTGGGTGAAACAGGCTGGAAGAGCCAGGGTCTGGCTCCCCAGATTCTGCATCAGAAAATCCACCTGGCTAATACTGCTTGAGTTCTCAGCCACGACAGAAGACTGAATGGGCCCCTGACATGGAACCACACGGGGCCTTTTGTGGGTCCAGATTGCCGTCCACTGGCCGGGCCCTGAGGGGAAAAGCTTGCCCCCTGCCTCTGTCGTTTGTAACACAGTCACACCTCGAAGCCCCAGCCACAGTAAGAAACAGACTCTCCTGTGTACTCTTACCAATGAAACAGACAAGAGTGAGAGGGGAAAGAGAGATCCAGAAAAGGGAAGTGATTTGCCCAGGGTCGCGGAGCAGAGAATCCCAGGAGTGCATCTAGCTACAGTACTGATCTGCTGCCCTCACCATGGTATCTGCAGACCTGTACAGACCTGCAATTATCCCCATTGTACAGATGGGAAACTAAGGCACAGAGGCTCAGGCCCAGGGTTTTTAAAGCTATGGAGGCCCCGAACTCCCAGTGGCCCCAAGAAACATGCCCAAGATCACACTGAAAGTCTATAGCAAAACGGGCTAGTGCCCTACCCACTGGATGATCCTGAATCTCCAGCTGGTGCTCTAGCCAAGGGACCCCTCTGCCTCCTCATTCCTGCTGGTGTCTCTCCCACAGCTAAAGCAAAGCTCCTCATTCTCCTGGGATGCCAATCCAGCCAGTTCCAGAAGCACCCTGATGATGGTGAGGGTCAGCATGCAGCCAGTAGCCACAACATCCATCATCACTGCCTCAGGCTCCCCAAGGCTATCTTCGAGAGGTACCCCAGGTCCCGACAGGGGGAAGTTAAAGGTCATTGCCGCAGTGGGGCTGTCGGGTAAAGGAAAGGAAGCGAGGGAGGTTACCCAGAGGGCCTGGCCCTGGCTTAACTCATTCCTGATGGCTTGCTGTTAGAAAACAGGGCTCTGCAATAAGGGAGAACAATACGCTTAAGGTCTAGCCAATAAAAGGTTACGAGCCATGCCTCAGAGCCTGGCAACAATATCACATTTGATCGTAACCCACGGATGTCTTGTAAATCATTATTTGAGAACCCACCGCCTGTGCATGGCGCATGTTTTTATTTAGGACCTTGTGCTGTCTCAGACATATATAGCACTGGGATCAGGTGGTGAGATGTTTGATTTGGGGCCCTTCTGTAGCTTGGACTGTACACTGAATGGCAAGACATACAAGGGGATGTTGCATGGGAGGGGTTGATGCATGAGCTACTTTTGCCTCTTGGGAAGAAGGGCCCAGTGCGTGAAAGTGGGGCTCCATATGTCGCCGTCAAGTTGTGATGCCTTTGTTTCCCATGTACCGTGACTTCAACGCGGCTGTGTGCTGGACCATCAGGCATTTTGTTCTTGGGGTCACTGCAGCTGCAGCATTGACCAGAAAAGTACCACCCTGGCTAAGCAACAAAGTAGAAAAGGCAGAGAGAGGCAAAAAGGCATCCTTTAAAAATTGGAAGTCAGATCCTACTGCGGCAAATAGACTGGAGCATAAACTCTGGCAAGTTGAGTGTGAAAGTATCCTGGGGCAGGCCAAAAAAGAATTTGAAGAGCAACTAGCAAAAGACTCAAAAACTAACAGAAAAAAAAATAAGTACATCAGAAGCAGGAAACCTGCTGAACTATCAGTGGGGCCAGTGGATGATCACAGTGCTAAAGGAGACAAGGCCATTGTGTAGAAGCTACATGAATTCTGTACATCAGTCTTCAGTGCAGAGGATGTGAGGGAGATTCCCACACCTGAGCTATTCTTTTTAGGTAACAAATCTGAGGAACTGTCTGAAACTGAGGTGTCATTAGAGGATGTTTTGGAACAAATTGATAAATTAAACAGTAATATGTCACCAGGAACAGATGGTATTCTCTCAAGAGTTCTGAAGGAACTCAAATAAGAAATTGGAAAACTACTAACTGTGGATAAGCTATTACCAGCAGGACAGTGGGGTGGGAGGAGGTATTGTTTCATATTCTCTGTGTATATATAAAGTCTGCTGCAGTTTCCACGGTATGTATCTGATGAAGTGAGCTGTAGCTCACGAAAGCTCATGCTCAAATAAACTGGTTAGTCTCTAAGGTGCCACAAGTACTCCTTTTCTTTTTGCGAATACAGACTAACACGGCTGTTACTCTGATAACTGTGGTATGTAACCCATCATTTAAATGAGCTTCTGTACCAGATAACAGGAGGATAGCTAATATGACACCAATTTTTAAGAAAGTCTCTAGTTGTGATACTGGCAATTACAGGGTTAAGCCTAACTTCAGTACAAGGCAAATTGGTTGAAACTATATTAAATAACAGAATTATCAGATACATCGATAAACATGATTTGTTGGGGAAGAGTCAACACAGCTTTTGTAAAAGGAACACGTTTCACCAATCAATTAGAATTCATCAATCTATTAGAATTCTTTGAGGGAGTCAACAAACATGTGGACAAGGGTGATCCAGTGGCTATAGTGTCCTTGGACTTTCAGAAAACCTTTACCCAGGTCCCTCATCAAAGGCAAAGAAAACAGTCATGGGATAAGAGGGAAGGTCCTCTCATGGATCAGTAACTGGTTAAAAGACAGGAAATAAAGAATAGGAATAAATAATTTTCACAAGGGAGAGAGGTAAATGTGGTGTCCCCCCGGGGTCTGTACTGAGACCTGTTTTGTTCAACATATTCATAAATTATCTGAGAAAAAGGGCTAAACAGTGAGGTGGCAAAATTTTCAGCCAATACAAAATTACTCAAGATAATTAAGCCCAAAGCAGAGAGCAAGGAGTTACAAAAGAATCTCACAAAACTGGGCAACAAAATGGCAGATGAAATTTAGTGTTAAGAATGCACATTGGAAAACATTACCCCAACTATACATACAAAATGATGGGGTCTCAATTAGCTGTTACCACTTCAGAAAGAGACCTTGGAGTCATTGTGGAGAGTTCTCTGGAAACATCCACTCAATGTGCAGCAGCCGTCAGAAAAGTTAACAAAATGTTAGGAACCATTAGGAAAGGGATAGAAAATAAGACCATAAATAACATAATGCCACTACATAAATCCATGGTATGCCCACCTCTTGAATATTGTGTGTGCAGTTCTGGTCCCCCCATCTCAAAAAAAACTATATTAGAATTGGAAAATGTGCAGAGAAGGGCAACAAAAATGATGAGGGGGATGGAACAGCTTCCCATATGAGGAGAGATTGATAAGACTGGGACTGTTCAGCTTGGAATAGAGATAAGGAAGGTGGAATATGATTGAGGTCTATAAAATCGTGACTGGGGTGGAGAAAGTGACTAAGGACGTGTTATTTATTCCTTCTCATAACACAAGAACCAGGGGTCACCCAATGACATTAATAGGCAGCAGGTTTAAAACAAACAAAAGGAAGTGTTTCTTCACAAAATGCATGGTTAACCTGTGGAACTCATTGCCAGGGGATGCTGTGAAGGCCAAGACTATAACAGGGTTCAAACAAGAATTAGATAAGTTCATGGAGGATAGGTCCATCAAGCCAAGATGATCAGGGATGCAACGCCATGCTCTGGATATCCCTAGCTGAGTGACAGAAGCTGGGACTGGATGATGGTATAGATCACTCGATAAGTTCCCTGATCTGTTCATTCCCTCTGAAGCACCTGGTATTGGCCACTGTCAGAAGACAGGATACTGGGCTAGATGGACCATTGGTCTAACCCAATATGGTCATTCTTATATTAGACACACACGCACACACAGGTACACATACACACAATGCTCTTGTGTTCTCACACACTGTTCACTTTAAGTTAAACTGAAAGTCTTTCAGACTTAGAGTTTATGGTCACTCTACGTGTGAAAAAATATAACACCTGGTTCCTACCTGGTGACTGGAGTAATATTTGACTCTTGATAACATGCACACCCAAGGACTTTCAAGCACCTTACAAACATTAATAACTCCATCTTTTAATGTGGCTAGCCCTCAGGATTGTGACAATGTCACTGAAAATGTGAACCAATTGTAAGCAGACACAGTGAAGCCTGCCTGAGTTTGCAAATAGCCTGGAACAAAATCCTGAGAGCTGCGAACTGGCCCATTCATCTCAATGGGGCATTAACACAAAAAAACCCCTAATGATGATTATTCAGATGTCAACACAGTCATAGATTTAGCAGGTTATGCCTCCCTAGGTAGCTCAAACTGTCTCCCATACCACTTTAGAGCCCAAAACATCCGTCACTCTCCAGCCCTTCTCCCAGTACAACAGTTACAAGGCCATTGAGCCGTTTCCATTAAAAGTGATATTCTACAATAACAAGACACTTAGGTAGCAGGGGTCCGTGGTGCCAAATGGCCACGACCACCTCACACGGCTTAATTCCCCGCGTCCCAGAGCTCCGCGGGATCCTTACAGATCTGGTGCAGCCAGGTTAATCACAAATGACTCTGGTCGTGCAGTGTCCTCTCCTGACCTGAGGTCCAATCTCCAGGGGTTGAAATGTGGGGACTTTATCTCCGAATTGGGCTATATGACCAACAAGGGCCAGCCGGTGGTGACTGATGATGCCTTCAATCGCCTTGAGGCCAGTTCTCAATAATATATCCCTATGAATGATCAAATCAAACCATCTTATGCCCAGTAGTTGCCACCGGCAACATATATGAAATGCCTCCAGCCTCCTGATGCCTTGTTTAAGTAGCATCCATGTTTCAGATCCATATAAGAGGATCAGAAGTACACAGGTTTGATAGCTCCCTGTTTGTGTATATAATTTCCCCTTCTTTAGGCTCCAGACCCTGGGCAGGTCTTTCATGCCTGAGGCTGCTAAACCAATTCTCCCTAAGCTGTTTGACTGGCTGCACCCATGTGATGACAATTTAGTGCCTAGATAGATGAAATCATCCACTACTTCTACAGTTTGTCGAGCAGCACAGACCCCTTGTATCACAACTTCGGGGCTGACCCCCTGGATTTTTGTTTTGTCCAAGAAACCCTTAGCCGAAGGCCTAGTCGCACACACTGGACGCTCTTTAATCATCTTTAAGGTCATTTGCGTCCGGGCTAAAGAAGACAATGTCATCCTCATAATCCAAGTTGATAAAAGAAGTTGATGTGACAGTTATCCCAGTCTTTGTGGAGATGTGTTCCAGGTGCCAATCCACTGTGTGGCAAAACAGGGCTGGGAGTCAGGGCACAGCCCTGCTTCATCGCAGCTTTTGTCTAATCCCCATTGAAGCTCAAGGTCCCCCATCACACCCACACCTCTAAGCCTTTATATAAATCTTGACTCAACCTCAGGAGGATGTTGGGAACAGCAAAGCCTTGTAGGACCTGCCACAGGGCAGTTCTGTTGACACAATCAAAGGCTGCCTTTAGGTCTACATACGCTGCTGCCAAAGGACAATTGAATTTGCGATGGATCTCAGAGAAAAGGCAAAGATGGAATATAGCGTCCATTATAGCACGCCCCACAAGGAAGCCCGGTTGCACCCAGCATAGCCCCAAACTGCCAAGGTGGGGATGCTGTGCTGAGTGCATTGTTCATTGTCACACTGAATAAAACCCAACTTTGGGGGAATTTATCTGATGCTGCTGCAGAACTGAACGGCCTCCTGACCATTATTGACTCCTGGGCTCTTCTTGAAAAATTTAGGTCCAAGTCTCCAGGGGGTACACAGGGCCTCGATTGCAATGAAGCACCTCCTGTGCGAATGTTACTGCTGCCCTCTTCTGGTTGAAATCAAAACAGCTCAACTGTGTGTCACAGGCCCTAGCCGGATAACCCTGGTGAGCACAAAATGTTCCTGGAACTATTGCGAAGAATGAACATATTGGTAAGAATCATGGCTTATTGGAGGATCGGTTACAATCTGAGCAAGAGCATAAAGTTTCCTCAAATAAAAGGGCCCTTTTCCTCAGCTAAATTGATTGGAGCAAACCTGGTGCTGACGCGTGTGATAATCATCTAGCCCAGGTCCTTCTTTCCACCGCTTCTTCCATCTCACTGTGATCAAGATTCTAGATATTAAGGCCAGAAAGGCCTGTCATGATCATCCAGTCTGACTTCCTGCAGAACACAGAGAACCTCACCCAGTGAGTCCTGGGCCGGGTTCCATGACCTGGGGATTGGCTCTGATACCAGCTCTGGGATGGAGAAACATTTCAGAACCCCTCAGGCCTGGCAGCTCCAAGCTGAGGCCTGTGGAAGAGATTGGCGAGGTCTGGGCAGGTGGCTGAGAAGCCAGGAGTGGAAATATATTAATTTCAATCCGAACATTGGCGGTCCTGGAGATAAAGCACAAAGTGAGAGCCGAACGCCTGCTGCCATGTTAGATCCTCTAACTCCATGGATGAATCCTCCGCCCCTTCCCCCTCCAGACCCCAGGGCCCAGCAGTAGCTTTCCTGCTCTCATCAGCCTGACAAGGTTAACAAGGCAATATTGACCTGGTAGCCTTTAACATGTAATTAGCTTGTGGCATCACGTTACGTGTGACCGGGCTGCTTTATTTATGGAAACTCTGACTTGCTGTTCCCACATTTGGTTAGCAAAGGGAGGGATGGAGGAAGGGAGCTGTGGGGGAGTGCGGGGGGGGGGGTTCTTTCTCTCTCTCTCTCTCTCTCTTTATCTGCTGTTCATTACAGACCTCCCGACAAAGCCTCTGGAGCAGAGAAATGGAACATTCCCTGACATGTCGAATCAGTTCAGCCAAAGCTTGGAACATCCCCGTCATTGCCATGGCCAAAGTAAACACCCCAGGCCATCAATACGATTATTATTATTATTATTCTAAGTCAGTGCGCTGGATGGAAACCATGAACTGGTTTTCTAAGTTCTCAGGATCTGGTTTTTTTACTGAATAACAAGAGACAGAGAAAAAATAAAACCCGAGGCCACCACATCTGCAGTGACACAGGGTGAGCTATTTGCTCAGCTGAACAGAGAGGGAGACATGCCCTGTATATGTGTGTGTGTGTGTGTCTCTCTCTCTGTTTTTCAAACTTGAAGGCTGAGGTATGACACCACAGGCAGCCAGTGTGGGCTGGTGTTTAGCAGCCTGGACTAGGACTCTGAAAATCTGGGTTTAAATCCTGACTGTGCCCCAGACCCCCTAGCTATTTTACGTAATCTCTCTGCGCCTTAGCTTCCCTAGTGTATAAAATGGGGGTGCTAATGCTGCCTTCCTGTAGGGGGCGCTGTGAGGATAAACTCATTAATCACAGGGTTAGAAAGGACCGCGAGGGTCATCTAGTCTAACCCCCTGGCAAGATGCAGGATTTGTTGTGTCTAAGCCCCTCTGTGTGCAGTCGAAGGGACATTCTCCATAGTCCCTGGTAGGAGCCAGTTAACACCCAGTCACTGTACTCAGGGCCTGGGGGGTGGGCTGGAGGCGCTGGGGTCCCCAGCAGGAGGTGTGAACGCAGGAGAGGAATAATTGAGCTGAAAAGTCGATTTGACTCCGGGTCCAAATGTTTCTGACGCGGTCTTCTGGGCAGCAGGGCAGGGCTGCTGTGATATGCCCCCTCGCAGGGCGTGCAGGTTGGTACAAACTCGAATCATAGAAGTGGTAGGACTGGAAGGGACCTTGAGAGGTCACCGAGTCCAGTCCCCTGCACTCATGGCAGGACTAAGCATTATCGAGACCATCCCTGACAGGGGTTTGTCCAACCTGCTCTTAAACATCTCCAGTGATGGAGATTCCACCATTTCCCTGGGCAGTTTGTCCCAGTGCTTCACCACCCCGTACGTTCCAGCTGGGCACTTACTCTGAGCAGCAAGACGGGAGCTCTCCTGCCATAGCACCAGTGAGGGGAAAGGGCCACTCTCCCATACCCATGGCAGTGGTTAGGTCACAAACGTACTTCCGAAGAGAAACGCAAAGGGCTATTCTGGGTTAATTTGAGCTGGCAGGATTGCTCAATGTGAACAAGATAGCCCTCTTTCCTGATTACTGTTTGTGTCCCTGAACCCCTGGAGGCCTGAGCTGATATCAGGGCCCATTGTACTAAGTGCTGCACTAGGGTTGCCAAGTCTCCGGTTTAAAAGGCACGCTAGCGGCTCTGGTCAGCACTGATGACCAGGCCATTAAAAGTCCAGTCAGTGACACAGTGGGACTAAGGCAGGCTCCCAGGTCAGGAACCGTGGCCAATGGGAGCTGTGGGGGTGGCGCCTGCAGACAGAACAGCATGCAGACCCACCTGGCCGCGCCTCCGCGTAGGAGCCAGAGGGAGGACATGCCATTGCTTCCAGGAGCTGCCTGAGGTAAGCAATGCCCAGAGCCTGCACCCCCTCCTGCGCCCCAACCCCCTGACCCAGCCCGAAGCACCCTCCTGTACCCCAAACCCCTCATCCCCAGCCCCACCCCAGAGCCTGCACCACCAGCCAGAGCCCTCACACCCCTCCCCCCGCACTCCAACCCTCTCCCCTAGCCCCCTCCCATACTCCAAACCCCTCAGCCCCAGCCCGGAGCCCCCTCCTGCACCCCTAATCCCTCATCCCCAGCCCACCCCAGACCCCACACCCCCCAACCAGAGCCCTCACCTCCTCCTGCACCCCAACCCCCTGAGCCAGCCAGATGAAAATGAGCAAGTGAGTGGGGAGAGTGAGTGACAGAAGGAGGGGGGATGGAGTGAACAGGGGTGGGGCCTTGGAGTAGGGGCGGGGCCCCAGAGGTGGGGCAGGGCCTCAGAGGAGGGGCAGGGCAAGGGTGTTCAGTTTTGTTTAAGTATAAAGTTGGCAACCCTATGCTGTACGAACACAGTGAAAGATAGGCCTTTGCCCTCAGTTGGGGCCCAGTCCACCTATCAGACCTTGATATTTACAAAGTAATTGTTTGATGGACAGTTTACTCAAATTCTAGCCTCTGGCAAGTTTGCATACAGTTCATCTTGACTATTTGCTGCGTGTAACTGGGTCACCTAAGTGACATGATATTGTCACTGCTCACTGATTGGAGGATCTTTCCAAGCAGGAGGATGCCATACAACAGATAATGGATAAAAGATACACTTGTCCACTCGCCAAACCGCTCGCTCACAAGTGAATAAAGTTACCCAAACAGAGCCCAGCCGTGCCTCAAATCTGTGCAAACTCATTTGCATGAATATTTAGGACCAGCAAATAAATTGGGTCACAAGTCGAGCTCGTCGGGAATGTTTCAAGAAACCGGGTTTTTGCTGGAAAATTCTGATTTGTCAAAGCCAAAAAATTTTGCAGCAAAGGGTTGGGATGATGAAAATTTCCTCAGGAAGGTTTCCCAAGTCCGAGAGAGAAAGAGAGAGAGACCTCCCTTCCCCGAAGAGCCAATAAGCTGACGGTTAGGGGCAAAACACTCACCTTGCATGTGGAAAAAATGGGGTTCAACTTGCTGCTCTGAATCAACCAAAGTAGGGACTTGAACCTGGGTCTCCCACATCGCACCCAAATACTCTAATGAGCAGGCAGGGGGAGGAAAGCTTAGCGTCCCTCTTGTTTTTCACCAAAAAAATGAAAGACCTCATTTTCCTCCTGATGAAAAAAGGGAAAACATCGAAATCTTGAAAATGTTTACAGGATGGGAAAAGTATTTCCCACCTAACTCTGCCAGGGACCTTCAGCACTGAAGCACAAAGCTAAAGGAGTAACTCCATTGTCTGGCTGCAGTGGTAGGCTGTTATCTTCTGTGTAAACCAGACTCGCTAGAGGAGAACATTACCTATACTTCATATGTGTATTACAGAAATAGCTGCAGTCCCAATTCCCGTCCCCAGACACTGCTACCACTTATCTAACTATGAACCTCCAAGACAGCTGCGCTCCTCTCGGATAAATCAGATCATAAAACGCATGAGACCTGGGCACAAAGCATCTGCGGTCAAGGGGATCTGGCTGTATAACAAACCACAGGAGAGAATCTGGAGTCTGATCACCTCTTGAAAATGGTGCAGAACCTTCCTCCTTGACAATGTTTTTCCACCATAGCCACAAGGACTTTCAAAGCATTGCCAAAGCCTGGTCTCGCCTTGTACACATCTAGCTCTTCACCATACCATCTGAGCACCAAGTAGGTGCGCATCTGTTGCTGTGTAGGAATTTCTCAACATTAATACAGCTTAGTTCACTGCAATATTTCCACCCCAGCCCCAGACATTCAAAAATTGTGATTCAGGGCCCCAGCAATCATGAGATTGAAAACAAACAAACATTAGGTCCTTTTTTATTTGCCGTCCCTTTTTGGAGTCTTTGAAGCCCTTCTCCACATCCATGAAGGCTAGAAACTTACTCCTCTTTGGGTTTAAATGAAAGCCTCGAGTCTCCTGTGATCACCTGACTCCGGGAGCTGGGATTTGAATGTCACCACACAATACCATGAAGTTAATCAGCTGAGAGTGGCCTGCTCACTTGTACATTCTGTTTGTGGCCAGTCACATTTCCTTCTCCTCACATGCCAACCACAGTGCTGTGGTGTTTGGGTTACTAACGAGGCAGGGGAATCATTCAAATTAACTCCTTTAAAAAAATCTGATTTCTTTGTAAGTAATGCACAAAAATGGATCCGTTCTTATTAGATTACAAGGCAGCTGATGAGAAGCAGGAACCGCACTGCTTGGGCTATTTCAAAGCAAGGCTGGAGGGAGCACTAAAAAATATACTGCAAGCATCAGTCCTGCATTGAGTGATGTGATGTATTGAAACTGTGTTAAAATTACAAGCTATTGCTTTGAGTGTAGGGTGTTTCCTGGTTCTACTTGCATCCAGGTGTCTCTGTCAGGTGACACGTGATGAGAATCAGTTCTGCCTAGATTAAAGTCGGGTGAGCAGCCTGCTTTCTCTCTCTCTGTTTTGGGGTTCTAGTGTGGTAATGTTCTGAATTCTAAGAAATAAAGTCATGTTACCATTAAAAAGAACAGGAGGGCTTGTGGCACCTTAGAGACTAACAAATTTATTAGAGCATAAGCTTTCATGGGCTACAGCCCACTTCATCGGATGCATAGAATGGAACATATAGTAAGATATATATATATATACTTACAGATAAGTTGGAAATTGCCATACAAACTGTGAGAGGCTAATTAGTTAAGACGAGCTGTTATCAGCAGGAGAAAAAAACTTGTGTAGTGATAATCAAGATGGCCCATTTAGATAGTTGACAAGAAGGTGTGAGGATACTTAACATAGGGAAATAGATTTAATATGTGTAATGACCCAGCCTCTCCCAGTCTCTATTCCAGGTTAATGGGATCTAGTTTGCAGATTAATTCAAGCTCAGCAGTTTCTCCTTGGAGTCTGTTTTTGAAGCTTTTCTGTTGCAAAAGTACAGTCTTCCAACAAGAGTATGTTGTGTTTTTCTCCGAGTTCTCTGTGTGTAGGCTGGGAACTTAACAGATAAGCAGGGCAAAACTGGAGGTTTTAACAGATCTTTTCCACCTCTATCTTTACACCCCTTTTCCCCCTCCGTATTTTTCCAAGCTCTAAATTTCAGGCCTCAGATTCCCTGAGGATTATCCCCTTGAAGAGGGTCCCCCAGTGCAGAGTTCAAACTGTTTAGCAACAGGAAAGAGAGACACCATCCCCGCTTTCTCCTGACCCTGACGAAAACCCCAGGGCAGCCTTGATGGCGTAGCTGTGGCAGCTCGGTTTAGAAAACTCTCTTGGGTGGCATTTGCGTGTTTTACCTCCTTCCAGTGCCACAGACAACTTTTTTGTTCTTAACACAGTAGCCAGCTGCTACCGAGGAACAAAAGACCCTCAGAGCTGCAGGCCACTCCTGCCCGAGTCATCAGACAGAGGTCTGTGTGGTTTTTACGTTGATGAAAGTAACGATTACACATTTTCTTTTCTTCATTAGGGAGTTTTACTGTTCCTGTAAAATACGCCAGGGTCCTTCCCCCCAACCGCTCCTGTCAGGGCTCGAACGGCAGGCAGTGTTGGCATGGGATCAACAGAATCAATGAGCTAATAAAGGCGGGCAGCCCTGATCCTCATTCATGCATTAACTTGGCATAACATTTATATAAACCCAGACCTGACTTCCATTACCCCAAATCCCCAACCGGAGCAGCTAACCTTCTATCGTAGCAATTAGTCTTTTGTCCAAGTTGGCAGCTTTCTTCCCGTCAAGGTCTGGATGATTTACTGGACTGGAATAATCTGGTAAAGGGGTGGGGGGTGGGAGGGTAGGAAAAGGCCTTTCCTGCAAAGTGTTTAACTCCTTCAGTGACAAACCTCCTCTCTCTGTGGCTTGCAGGCCCTTGCTGCTGATAACCAACTGATCAGCCTTTGAAATCAAATTACAGCACCAGTCTTGGGGGCATTCGCCTGATGCATCAGGACTGTGTCAGCTGGCAACCAGCTCAGTGGGTGCAAAGACTACCCAGCCCTGACAACGAGCGCAGCTGCTGAAAGGTTCCACCACAAATGCTTTTCCCCAACACCGTCTCAGGAAACAACAATGACATTTAGGGGCCAGTTTGCTTCATCACCGCAGGACGGAAAGGTTGAGGGATAGCAGGGGCTTCAGAACAGCATCCTCTCCTGTTTAGTGAGGAATTGCATCCTAGGGAGGCTACATCTCCCAGCATGCACAGCCGGCTTTATACGTGTGGCTCGTCCCAATCCCAGCTACCCCAGCCAGAAGTCAATGGGTGAGACCCTGTTAACCATACAGATTGTCCCATTCAGACACAGGTATGGCCATCTCCAGGTTCTGTCAAGTAGCCACTGTGGCTTTTAGTGGGGCAAAGTTTGGGAGCCCTGTTAATCAATGGGACCACTGAATCACAATATTAGACGCCTCCCCAGCTTAAGAAGCCTGGTCTAGTGGTGTGGGCATAGGTTGAGGACTTTGGAGATATTAGTTCTATTCCCTACTCAGCCTCTGTCATCCTGGGCCAACCTCTTTGTCTGTCCTGGGTGTGAAATGGAGATAGCAGTGAGGATAACCTCCATTTATGAGTGTGGTGGGAAGGCCCTGGCCCCTCATTACCCAATGGGGACCACCCGGTTCACAGACATATCAGAACAAAACCAGAAAAGTCCATTCTCACTGAATGTGCCCTAGGCAATACCAGAGATTTCCTAAGACAGTCTGATGTCACCAGACCTC
This sequence comes from Eretmochelys imbricata, assembly GCF_965152235.1. Classification (NCBI taxonomy): domain Eukaryota; kingdom Metazoa; phylum Chordata; order Testudines; family Cheloniidae; genus Eretmochelys; species Eretmochelys imbricata. The sequence goes on from NC_135575.1 coordinate 142,434,221, forward strand.
CCTCCCAGGGCCAGATCCTCAGCGAGGGTAAATCAGAATAGGTCTATTGAAGTCCACCTGCAGAGAATCTCGTCCCTGAGAGACTGGGATGAACCACAACACTAGATACAAATGTAACAATCCTCATGGGTCACAGGGCCTAAACCTGGCACCTTTGGGACAGCAGCACAGATCGCTGCCACATATGCTAAAGGAGCAGCTCTGTTAGCTGGAAGTAGCAGTAGGCTGTTATCCTGTATGGACTAGCCACTAGTAATGGATAAAAAACACACTTTACAAGCATATCATCTATCTTACGTACCTCTATGGCCCCCGTTACCATCGTTTCTGAGTGCCTCACAATCTATGTATCCTCATACTCCCCTGTGAAGTAGGGAACTACTATTATCCCCATTGTATAGCTGGGGAAACTGAGGCACGGAGGAGCTAAAATTTTCCACTGAAACATATTTTGACACCCCATCCCACCCCCCCAGAAAAGGCTTTTTGACCACAATAAAATATTTTGTGGAAAATTTTCTTTTTGATTGACGTGTTTCAGTTTAAAAAAAAAAGTTCGGAGTTAGGTTTTCAACAACTAAAGAAAAGGGAGAGAAAAGGGAGAGAAAAGGGTGAAGAAATCCAAAACCCCACCCCCACCCCCCACGTTTTTTGTTCAATTTCAAACCAAAACAAAGTGGATTTTTTAAAATTTTGTTTAGTTGAACTCCAACAAAAAGTCTGTGCAAAATTTTGCATGAAATGACCAGTTTCATTTATTGCACAAATGCTCGTGGCAAATACCACTTTTGAACATCCTTCCTATTTGTCTTTCTCTCTCTCAGTCTAGGCGAGCACCTTCCATGTCAAATCAAGAGCAACAGCAAAGGCCTTAAGGGACTTTCTGGACTCTCTAGCATGTCTCCCTTTCTGGGGTAAAGATTCTGGGATATCACTTAGATAGAGGCTTTGGGGAAAACATGCAGGGGCTGTTTGGGGAGATGGGAGTAACAATACTATGAGTGTCATGCTTGTTCTGATGAAAAGACCTTTTCAAAAAGACAATCACACTCTAGATTCACCTGATCTCCTCTGGAAGTTTGTTGCATAGCTTGATCTCTTTATCAAGACTGCTTGTCCACTAACAATGATCATTCCCCACCCCCCCTTTGTGATGCCTGGATGAAAGATGATCTACTAATGAATATTATTTATTAATCCTAGTGACTGTATTAAGATTCCCATGCCTGTTAGCTACTGTACTCCAAATAACGCTAAGTGGAAAAGCACATTCCATACTGTACACATTGTTTACATTTAAATTGTACCCTCTGGATTCTACATCATCTCAAGGCGACCAGCAGCCTGAGTTAGCTGTTAAGCACTTTCTGCGTCTGAGATGGAAGACAGGAAAGCTCATTTGATAGACGATCTGATGTTTTTCCATCCTGAGACCCTTTGGTCATTATTATTATTATTTTGGAACATTCATTGCACAGCCAACTGCCTATAAAAATAACAAACTGTTGGCTTTTAACAATCTGTTACCGAAAAGTAGTATTCAATGATCTCCAGTTCTTCAGCTGGTCTCCTGCGTTTTAATCGCACACAGACCTTGCAGAATGTAGCAGCCCCGTGTTTCCCACTGGGATGATGCCATATTAGAACTGGATTTCCTCCCAACGGGCCTTCCCATGCTCAGCCTCGCATGGGGTTTCTGCTTGGGTCCTCAAAACAGGAGCTCAGTGGTGAGTAGGCCCTTTGCACAGGGTGAATATCATCCAGTGATATCAACTTCCATCCTTAGAGGAAGGCAACTGAAAAAACGAATAATGCTCCTCAGTCAGAAATGTGAGGTGTTGAGATGCAAGGATTTGGTCTGGGGGTCATCTCTACTTGTAACAGGTGAAAAGATATGCCTGGATCTTCCATTGCTTCATTGCGCTGCTTGCAGTGGGAATTCAGGATGCACAAGACCAGGTCTGGTCCCATAATAACCAGCAACCGCAATAACCTTCGAGCCTGATTCTGATCTCATTTGTGGTGGTGGGAATTGGGAGTAACTCCACTGAGGTTAATGGCATTCCCAGGTGTAAGTGTAAGAGGAATCAGGACCTTTGGGGAATTTTCTTATTATATATAATGAATTCATAAGAACATAAGAACGGCCACACTGTGTCAGACCAAGGGTCCATCTGGCCCGGTGTCCTGTCTTCCGACAGTGGCCAATGCCAGGTGGTTCAGAGGGAATGAACAGAACAGGGAATCATTGAGTGATCCGTCCCCTGTCGTCCAGTCCCATCTTCTGGCAGTCTGAAACTTAGGGACACCCAGAGCATGGGGTTGCATCCATGACCATTTTGGCTAATAGCCATTGATGGACCTGTCCTCCAGGAACTATCGAATCCTTTTTTGAACCCAGTTATACTTCTGGCCTTCACAACATCCCCTGGCAAAGAGTTCCACAGGTTGACTGTGCGTTGGGCGAAGAAGGACTTCCTTTTGTTTGCTTTAAATCTGCTTCTTATTAATGTTATTGGGTGACCCCTGGTTCTTGTGTTATGAGAAGGAGTAAACAACGCTTCCCTAGTCACTTTCTCCAAACCAGGCATGATTTTATAGACCTCGATCATCTCCCCCCTTAGTCGTCTCTATTCCAATCTGAACAGTCCCCCTCTATTTAAGCTTTCTTCACACACAAGCGGGTCCATTCCCCTAATCATGTTTGTTGCCCTTCTCTGAACCTTTTCCATTGCTAATATGTTTTGAGATGGGTTGATCAGAACTGCACACAGTGTCCAAGGTGTGGGCGTACCATGGATTTATATAGAGGCAACATGATATTTTCTGTCCTATTATCTATCCCTTTCTTAATTATTCCCAGCATTCTGTTTGCTTTTTTGACGGCCGCTGCACATGGAGTGGATGTTTCCAGAGAACTATCCACCAAGACGCCAAGATCTCTTTCTTGAGTGGTAACAGCTAATTTAGACCCCATCATTTTGTATGTACTGTTGGGATGATGTTTTCCAATGTGCATTACTTTGCATTTATCAACACGGAATTTCCTCTGCCATTTTGTTGCCCAGTCACCCCGTTTAGTGAGATCCCTTTTTCCAGATCAGTTGTGAATATGTCGAACAGCACCGGTCCCAATGCAGACCCCTGGGGGACACCACTGTTTACCTCTCTTCTTCCTGAGAACTGAATTTCTTGCTAGTGAAAGGCACCTGGGAGACTGGAGTCGTCCGACTGCCAGAAAGTAAACCATGTGACACACATCAGTGGCAGTGAAAGCTTCCTTCACACAGTGCCCCAAACCTGACCTGGAGTGGTCACTTACAAGAACACCTAGCTCTTACCCAGTACTCAAAGCACTTTACAAAAGAGGTAAAGTTAAAGTTATCCTATTATTCTGGCCAGTTTTCAGATGGGGAAACTGAGGCACAGGGCCAGAAGTGACTTGCCCAAGATCACTCAGCAGACCAGTGGCAGAACTGGAAATAGAATTCAGGTCTCCTGCACCCCAGCCCAGTGCTCCATCCACTAGGCCATGCTAGGAATGTAGAGAGCTCACTCTCCATGGCACATTCATTTGCTGACACGCCAACAATGGATCAGGTGGCAGCAGGTATTTTTTGTGGCACCTGTCCAGTAGGCACCAGCCTCAGACGGCTGTTTAGACTTATCCCAATTGACCTGGAGAAACCCCATTTACACCCATGGAATTGCACCACCATCACCAGGATCAAAAGGTGGGCCAACGGACTCATCTCATGTACAGGGTGCCCGTCATCAGCTGGCAACAACAGTCAACCTGAGCTGGAATAAAGTTGCGGTGAATGAGGACAATTCCCCTGCACCAGACAATCCTCAGCGACAGCAAGCGACTTATAATACCACCACCAAGCTCTTACATAGCCGCTCACACCTGTAAACCTCCAAGCGCTTTACAAAGGAGGCCACTCTCATTTCTCAGATGGAGGAAACTGGGACACAAGAACAAACATGATTTGCCTCAGGTCACCCAGCCGGCCACAGGCAGAGGTGGGACTACAACCCAAGTCTCCAGAGACTCAATCAAGTATGCTAGCTCCTAGGCCACGCTGCTTCTTCATGGTGTACAGCAAGTGCCCCCCTCCTTGTGCAGTTCACTGTCCACATGAACCAGTGGATAACCTGCATCTTTTCTACTCAATGTTTGCCTCGTGGGCCAAGAAATGATTGGTCAAAAAGAAGACAGTACATAGTTAAACTTGGGGTTTTTTTCCAATGCTGTTGTAGGCTTGGAAATAAATGTATTAACTGTCCATGTTTTGAAAAATAACTCTCCTGTGGATCTGCCAGTCAGCATCCCAGGGAGAGCAAAAACCAAACAACTGATGGCTAGAAAAACCAGTCCTGTGCTAATGTTGACAGAGAAGTGCAGATTTTGTTACACTGGCTGGATAAAGCTTTACAATTTGTTCTGCTCTCCTCCTTCCACCCAAGGATCCTTGGAGCTTTATAAACGTGAATTAAGCCTCACACGACACCTCGCTGACAAGGGGAGCATTGTTACCCCATTATACAGTGGGGGAAACTGAGGCACGGAGAAGTGAAGTGATTTGCCCCAGGCCACAATGAAGCAGTGTCAGAGCTGAAGACAGAACCCCGACACCTGCCACCCCAGCTGACGCTGTAGCCACAAGAACACGCCTTCCCTCTTGACCAGTTATGTTGGTGCAGGGATTTTAGATTGCGGCTACAATTTTCAAAAGCACTTACGTGGCTTAGGACTCTAACTGCCCAAGTCACTTTTGAAAATGGGGCTTAGGTGCTTCAGAAATGTTACCCCATATTTACCAATCACATCGAGTCTCCAGCCCATCCATTTCATTGGGTTCGGATCCCCTCCCCCCAATCCCAATCCGCCTATTTGTTCTGGTACAATAGCAAACTGCATCCAAACTGGGAAAGGAGTGGCTCTCCAGGTCCAGCCCCAGCAAGACTGACTGGTTTGGGGTCAAACCACTACAAGGAGAGCTTGCAAGCAACATATTCAATCCTAGCCCTGGACTGACCTTCAACCCAGACCCTGACCCCACCAGTACACCTAATCCAGAGTCTCATCAGAGCAGCCCTGGCCAGGGGCCCATCTCTTCACCAAAATGTGGGATGAAACAGCTAATTCCATGCACAGTTTATCCAGGAACTACCGAACTACACAGACCAGGGTTCGCTCCATTCTTCTCTCTCCAACATTGGCCAACACCAGATGAACAAGAAACGCCCCAGTGGGCAGCTATGGAACAGGGGGCAGATAACCAACAGGGGAAGTGTGGTTAATTCATTGGACTGCGACTCATGGCCTGTACAAATCATGGCTCCGACACAGATTCCTGTGTGACTTTGGGCAAGTCACTTACTCTGTGTCTTGTTTCACAGAGGAAGATGTATCCCCTCCCGTCTATTTAGACTGCAAGCTCCTAGTGTAGTGACTGTATCTCTGAGGCAGATCTGCACAGGGTCAGGACCAAAGGGATCACAGTCTCAGTGGGGGCCTGTAGACGTTATACTATGACCACAGCTGCAGCCTCTGATTCTGGTATTAACAGAGAAAACTTGTTCTTTGAAGCACCAGACAAAACCAGTTTCTACCGATGATATTTGCGCGATAATATGGATCTCGTTACCTTGCATATTTTGCAGAAACCTTTTATTGTATGTGAAGTATTTCAATGAAACTATTATAAAAATGGGTGTGTCTTTCTTATAAATTGTTGATTTTGCAGCAGACATTGAAGTTGGTGTCAACAAATCAGAGCCAGGAGAAATCAGCTACTGTCCCTGTATTTCTTGTGAAATAGACCTGCCAGCGTTGCTTTCGACTTCCAGGACTGCCTTCCTTATCAACAGCAAATCAACAGCCGAAATGACCGTTCCAATGAGCAGCGCTGCTCGTGAAGTTGTTTGGTCAGGCTTAACAGTCAGAATGAGAGCATGATGAAGTACTAAGCTAGGAGAGTTTGTTAAGAGCGTCTGTTTCCTGTAACTAACTACATAGGTTTCACTAAAAGTTAAAAGCAGTTGTCTCAAAGCCGAAGCATTACCTAGAGGACCGTACAAGTGTCTTATTGCATCTGACAGGCAATAGCCAGCCTCTGGAGGGGCAGATTGAGCATATCACGAATCAATTTAAAGGGCAATCTAGGGAGGGGAAAACCAGAAAGTAACGACTACTTATAACCACACTTTCAATATCTGTGTGTTGTCCATATTTGCTTTTTGGCAATTAAAGTGCACGCCTGGGAAATCTAGGTTCAACTCCCTCCTCTACCACAGATGCTATGTATGACTTCACACAAGCTTCTGTCCCTCACTTTCCACACTGTAACCAGGTGTAATAGCATTGCCCTTCCTCACAGGGGTGCTATGACTTCAGAGATACTACAGCAATGAGGGTACCGGGGTACCATAGCTAGATAGAACCAAGATCCCTGAGAAAATATCCATAAATCTGAGCGGGGGTTTCCATAGTCTCTCTCCTTCCTGAAAACAAAATGCTGGATCCAAAGGCCAAGGAACTGGATGGAAAGGTTCCCATTGACTCCTGAAGGCTTTGGATCAGGGCTGGAGAGCTTTCTCCAGTTTAAGTGCCCTGGCTTTGCTCTTTTCCTTCATAAAGAAGGTGGGATTTCCATAAAGGTGGGATTATGCTATTTCCAGAGGAAACCCCCATAAGGCCCGATTGTTGGTCGTGAGCAAAGCGGATGAATTTATTTCACACATGTTCTGAAAAGGAGAATGAAAAAAGAGAAAGAGAGAAGGCCTTGCAAGCGCTGGGGCTGTCCTAACTGGTAAACCTATAATTCATGACTCCTCCTGGGATGGCATTCGTTTCACGAGGTCTGGAACCAAAGTGATGTCAAGCCACAAATGAAAAAGTACAAGAGGGGAAGAGACTTAAGGAGAGGGGGAAAATAAAGTATTCCACTTACAGCATCCCAGGCTAGAGAAATGCTCCCGTGGCCACAGAGGGACAACCAATGGGGCCGTGGAGACTTAACGTCACTGGGGAAGAGGGTCCAAAGTAGAGATGAGAGATGGAGCTGAGCTACTCAGACATCTAGCTTGCCCCAGGCATCCAAAGCAGGGTGGTGCCCTATGGAGGCATTGCCAGGAGCTCGAAGTCTTAGGTTGTCTTCTCTTCCCATTAACAGCAGTGGGGTTGTCATGGGTGCAGCGAGGCCTTCTCCACACTGGGGACTGGCCCCAATTCCAGCTGCACCATTGCAAACCCTAGTGCAGAGAATCACAGAGTCACAGACTATCAGGGTTGGAAGGGACCTCGGGAGGTCATCTAGTCCCGCCCCCTGCTCAAAGCAGGGCCAATCCCCAACTACATCATCCCAGCCAGGGCTTTGTCAAGCCTGACCTTAAAAGCCTCTGTGGAAGGAGATTCCATCACCTCCCTAGGGAACCCATTCCAGGGCTTCGCCACCCGCCGAGTGAAAACGTTTTTCCTACTATCCAAGGTAACCCATGATTTGCAGCGGTGCAGCTCCATAGGTTCATAGATTCCAAGGCCAGACAGGAGCATTGTGATCATCTTGTCTGACCTCCTGCATAACAGCCCAGAGAACTTTTCCACCATAATTCCTGGGGCAGATCTTTTAGAAACACATCCAATCTTCATTTAAAATTTGTCACTGATAGAGAATCCACCACAGCCCTTGGCAGGTTGTTCCAATGGATGATTACCCTACCTGTTAAAACATTTACTCTGTTAAAAGTTTGTCTAGTGTCAACTTCCAGCCATTGGCTCGTGCCAGACCTTTCTCTGCTAGGTCGAAGAGGCCACCAGCAAATATTTGTTCCCCAGGTAGGTATTTATAGACTCCTGGGGACTGAAACCTCCCTTTTGTTATAGGGTGTGTACAACAACTAATCACAATGCGGCTCTGATCCCTGACTGGGACCTCTAGGTGCCATTGCTACATGAATGAATAATAACGCACCAGTGGCCATGCCAGTGGTGTCTGGAGTCACCGGATGCCTGAGAAGAGAATCTGCCCACTCCTGAGTCCCTGTCCAGTGCGCTATCCCCTAAGCTACACTGCAATCAGACAGTAGCATGCAGCCACCACAGAGCACCAGCAGAGTTTGCACCCAGTACCATCTGCACCAAAACACAGCTATTGCCAACCGAGTTTAAAGAGCAGCTCCAAGGCACAGGAGGCTGTTATCCTCTATAGGGACCAGCCAGTAGAGGGCGACGTGACACACACCGTACACGCAAAGTACAATGGCATTTGCATAGCACATTTCCTCTTCAAAGTGCTGCTCAGACATTGACTAGTTCGTACTGATTGGGAAGTTTCCCTACAAACTGGCAGTGGGACCCACCTCTATGCTTGCGTGAGAATACCAGGCTCCAGGCCCAGCTGGGGACAGTCTCCCTCCAGACCCCAAAGTGGAGTCAAAGCAAACACTTCCTGCACTTGATGGTAAGAACATGTTTTACGGTGCCTGGCCTCTGAATGTTTAAGCACTGGATATTCGAGGCGGCTGTAGGATGTAAATGGGAAAAGCAGACTGCACAAATGGCTTGGTTTTGTACTGGGAGCTGATTCATGGCAAAGACCGAGAGATGCTGGTTTCACGCCCCATTGCTTACCTGTCTGCATCAGAGCTTGATGCAGATCAGAGCCCAAAGACCATCACACATGATGCTTGAAGCAGAAGCTCAATTCCCCCAGACCTCAGGTGCAATTTTGGTTTGGCCTGATAGACAGATAAGAGGTAGCTGCTAGGCTGGGATCTGTAGTTTACCCAGCAGCCCCCTTCCATGACTACATAGTCTGGCCAGCATTTGGGGAGACCCCGGGCAGTGACACAAGCCAGCACAGGCTGTTAGTCATTTTGGGAGCCAGAGAGCCAGGGTCTGGCGGTGTCCAGCAGCCTCAACAGAGAATCCCCTTTCTATTCATCCACTGCCAATCCTGCTCTTGCTCTACCAGGCAGGACGTTTCAGGGCTCGGATCCAACCTTCTCAGTCGAGGAGTGTTTCGACGGGGGCCTTTTACACAGCCAGGGGCTGACTGCGTCATTCAGAGTTGGATCGAACTTTCCCCCAAGCCTGAGGCGGGTCTGGGCCGATCATTACATACCCAACCCCAGGCTAACGTGGGCCACTCCAATGGCTGCACCGCCGGTGGCGTGCAGAGTACAGGGCTACCCGGGTGGTGACGCACGGCCGTGAAAGCAGGCTGTGTCCACGCTTGTCCCTGTGGTGTGTAGCCACGTGTGGCAGTGAAAGGCTCCAGTGGGGGAAGGCGGGGGGACACTATGCTGCTAAAAATACCAGTGTGGACGTGGAGGCCTGGGGAGGATGTGTAGAGAGATACCCAGGAGATATCTTAGGATTCAGGCGAGGAGGGCCCAGCACCCTTGGAGCCTAAGCCGGGCCGCAGCGTCTCCACTGCTCTCGATCCCCGTGCCAGCTGGGTGTGCAGCGTCTGCACGCGACGTGCCACCGGAAGGGTAGACGTACCTAACGGTGCAGTGATATACCAGCCTACCAGGAGTCAGCGCCGGACTGGGCAGCAGGAGCCCTGGGTTCGAATCCTGGCTCTGCTGTGTGACCTTGGGCCAGTTGCCTCCCCCTCTATGCCTTTGCTACCCTTAGTCGTGTGACCTCTTTGGGCAGGGACTCTCTCTCCCAGACCCCGATCTGGGTAGCACAAATAGGAAGTAGCCAGCTGACGACAGAGACGCAGCAGCAGGTCCGAGCACATGGAGCGCAGTGCGTTCTGCTCTAGGCCCGGTGCAGCCAGCCCGGCCCGCCTTGCCTGGCTCCGAACAGGAGCTTACCCGGTATGTTTCCGTTCTGTCGACAGGTAATGAGTAGAGCTGACTGCAGGGCCCATTAGCTGGAGTTAAACCAACAAACGCAACCCCGGTGGGGCAAGGTCTCCAAACGGCTTTGCAGAGCAGCGTTTTATGGACAGCACGCAGACCCCTCCTCTAATACACCACCCTGATGAAATCGTCTTATTGCAATGACCGGCCTGGGTTAACCCTCTCTTCTGAGCACCTGAGCGCCGGCAATCAATACAGCCCCCCCCAAATCCCTGCTTGGATTTTATTTTTAACTCCCGATTGGAGACAGAGGAGCCTGCCGGAGGTTAACAAAGTTCAGCCCGTTTGCGGTCTGGCAGCCTGCCAGCAGCTAATCTCCTAGGCCCACCAGCTCGCAGGGCTGAGCTGACCCGGGTGTCAAACACAAAGGCAGGCTGTTAGGGTGTCCCCTAAGGGGGACCCAGGCACTTCATAACTCCAGCCTTCAATTAGTCACGACAGCGAGTTAAAGACCAAGGAAATAATATAAAAACAAGCATCACAAAAGGGTTTAAGCAGTGGAACATTTGGTAATTAACTTTTACAGACATAAACACACAGACACAGCCCTGGAACTCCAAATGGCAGCATGGGAGACTCAGGCCATCCATTTGCCCGCTCTGCGCCTCAGTTTCCCCATCGATTACATGGAGGCGATAACATTTCCTGCCCTTGCCAGGGCAGGCAATCCATTACACAATTTCATGTGTGAAGGCCCTGATCTTGCGACTGGATCCGTAGAGCAGCCCCTGGAATGGAGCCCCATGGCAGCCCCTTCATTTTGTGCTCGTGCCATGAAGGGCTACTAGTCTTCTCTGTATCCCTGCAGCAGCTAGAGGCGCCAACTGAGAGCCAGGCCCCATTGTGCCGGGCGCTGTACAGACACAAAGCCCACAACAGCGCCTGCCCCAAAGAATTTGCCATGGAAATAGATGAACGGGACAAGGTTTGGGAGGGGAAACCGAGGCACACCGAGAGGGGAATGTGACATCCCCAGGGCCATGCAGCAGCTCAGCACTGAGCTAGGAATTGAACCCAAGGGTCATCTATCCATTAGCCCGCATTGCCGCTATCCATGAACATGTGGACGGCGTGTTGCAGAGCTGGGCCCTACACGTTTCACACTGGCTCTCTGAGCCCCCTGGCAGAATATGTCATCGCCTTGGGAAAGAGAGCGGAGATCACTCACCCGCTGGAAGGGAATGAGAGAGGCAGCCCCCCCGCCACCACAGGACAGCTACACTAAGGCCGCAGCTGCTTGTCTCTGCCCATTTAAAGGGCTGGCCCCAGGAAGGCAACTCAGTAGGGCCCTGTTCCCGTGCAGGTGTGTGAGAAGCAGCACACCCCGCTGGTAGGAGGAACGGAGGCAGACCCACCATTCGGTGCCTCACGGGACTGGGCTCCTTCGAAGCGTCCCTCCAGCTCCCCCGCCCCTCCCAAAGGCTGGGCCTCCGCTGACGGGCGGGCAGGGAAAGCGAGAAGGCATGCAGCCCCCACTCCTTGCACGGCAGGACATCCGTAGGAACACGCTTCCCCACCCCCTTGGCGCCCACAGCTGTACCCATGTTCTGCACAGGGCACGCCATTGGCAGGGGCAGGGCTGCCCAGGGAGGCAAAAGGGGCCGTTTGCCTTGGGCCCACAAACCGAACGGTCGCTTCTCACCGAAGTTCGGCTCAGCGGCCTCTGTCATGACGCGGGGTTTCCAGGCCGAACCCGAGTGACGCCGGGCCCCCTAGAGAGAGAGAGCGGTTCAGTTTTGTGAACCATTTCCAGGAGCAGCCCGGAATGGCTTCTACCCCGGTGACAAAGCCCCTGGCTCCTCACCCCAGCCTGGGCTCTGCCAGGGTTTACAGGGCATCACCTAGGCCAAGCTTCTCCGACGTAACCTTGCCCTAGATCCGCTCTCGTGGCCTCCTCCCCAGCCACGCTGCCGCTGCTGGCAGCTGTGCATTCAGAGGGGTTGTACTAGACAATCTCCACTCCCACCTCCAACCCGGTCTCTGTCTCCTCTCCGTCTCCACACGCTGTCTCTGTGCAATTCACACATGTCAGCAGCCTTGTCCGTAGCCTCACGGGAGTGAGCAATGAGGGGGCAGAAGGGGCATCAAATATCAGATGCATTTTGTGTGCGTCGGGGGCAGGATGGGGGAAGGAACAATAACCTCTCTCGGACTGTGCACTTCGGACAATAAAACACACCGGGAACTAGAAGGTTTCATAGCATTTCATTTGTAACCACAGTGAAATCTGCAGTATTGCATCTAAGGCGTAACAGGTGATAACATACACATTCTGGCTCCCTCCCTTCCAGCCCACATTGAACAACAGGTGACCCAGGAGAGGCTCCGCATGACTCTGGACTTCTTGTCTGTTTTGGTGATGGGACGGGATGCAGCAAAAATACAAAGTGCAGTAGGCGGACAGACAGCTTCTTTGTGCTGCGACATGAAATTAACGTTCATTTGATCTTTCTTCTCTCATGATTTAGGGCCCCGTTTTGCCCACTTAAGTCCGTGGGAGCAGCAAACTCTTCTGAGAGCAAAATATGGCCCTGTGGTTTGAACAAGGAAAAGTGGAGGGTATTATATGGGGATGAAATTGAAGCAATACCCTCCAAATGTTTTTGTTCTATATAATGGTTTATTTAGGGAATCTGAAATCAGTACCCTTTATTAATGTTCTTTTCCCTCCATTGAACAGCCACCCTGGTTTGTTATGGTAGGGTTGCTCGGAAGTGCTGGGAAAAACACAGTGGTTTCTTAATGCAAGACGGCTTGTGAGAGTTTGAGCTGTAAATGTGGGTTTGCTCTAGTAGGGTTACTTGTCAGTGCCAGGTGCACAGAGTGGTTGTTGGTTTGGGTTGCTAATAAGCATCTGGCTGCATGCATTGGTTTGTTATAGCAGGATGGTTTATCCTTGCTGGGTTGCTGGCACTGAGGTTTTCTTTCTGAGAGGGTTGGAGGTTATATAGCAGTGTGCTGGGATAAGGAGTTTCATGGACTCTGCAAGCAGATGCAAGAAGAAAAGGGAGGTGGAATTTTCTGCCTGATTCCCAACTGCAGCCTTGATGGTGCCTCTTTGCAATGAGTGCAGAGTAAGGAGATCCTGCAGCCAGCAGAAAGTACAGCACATAATACGTTGACACAGGCTGGGTATAGAAGAAGGAATAAATGAGACACCCACATAGACACAGGTGCATCTGCAAAACATACGGAGCCAACAGATGTGAAAAGGACTTGAAATACTGGGTGCAAATAACACAGGGAGTTGTCCATACACTTCTCTTTCTTAGCCCAATCTTCTTAATGGAGAAAGGCTGGACTCTAATTTAACCCAACTTTGACTAAAACGCAGCAGTCTAATGTCTACAAACAAACAGGGCTGCAGTTTCTGACCTGAAATGCCTGTCAGTGGGGCTGGAGGCTGTTTGTGGAGCTGAATGGCAACTGTATAACTGCATCTGGCATTGGCCACTGCTGGAAGACAGGGTACTGGGCTAGATGGACCGTTAGTCTGACTCAGTCTGGCCATTCTTATGGTTAGGAAGAACCGCCCCGCCATCAACAGGCTATTCCATCACTGACTTTGACAGAGTTTCTTGCACCTTTTTCTAAGCAGTTGGGGTTGGCCACTGTTGGAGACGTGATATTGGGATAGATGGAACCTTGATCTGAGCCAGCCTGGTGATTTCTTTTCAGAGCTGTGTATGGTCTTCAGGGCAGGGCCTGTTGCCCCTTGTGATTGCAAAGACTGGCATGTTCTGGTGCTAATCGCAATAATTAATAACAATGTATAAGGGATTTAGGGCTTGTTTCGTCTCCTCTCAATCCAGCAAAGCACTTAATTATGTGCTTCTTCAGGGCTTCCATTTAAACACATGCTTAAGCTCCGTGCTGGATGAGGATCACAGGGTCGCTGGGTCACCTTTCATTGTGGCTTGCTCTCACTGTGCACTTTGCATGGAGGGTTCAGGTTCTGAGTGAAGCCGACCTACTGGACCAAACTGTCAACCCACTGGAGTCAATGCAAAAGCTTCCATTTACTTATTATTATTAGGGGGAGGGATAGTTCAGTGGTTTGAGCATTGGCCTGCTAAACCCAGCGTTGTGAGTTCAATCCTTGAGGGGGCCATGTAGGGATCTGGGGCAAAAACTGGGGATTGGTCCTGCTTTGAGCAGGGGGTTGGCCTAGATGACCTCCTGAGGTCCCTTCCAACCCTGATATTCTATGATTTCAATGGGGCTAGGATTGAGCCCACAGACAATGAAAATAGTGGAATAACCTTATTGGAAAGAGACATGGGTCTTCTCACCTTTCACGTCCTTATTTTGGAAAGTGCTAACTTACTAGGGTAATGGACACAGAACAACAACCTGAAAAGACCAGATCCGTCTAGTCTAGGATACTGCCTCCAAGAGTGGCCAAGGCTAGAAGCTTTAGAAAAAGATATAAAACCCTTTTCATCCACCTAGCTATACCAGGGGGGAAATTAGTTCCTGATCCCAGCTAGTGATCAGCTTACGTCCTGAAGTATGAGGATGGGCAACGAGAGGAAATGCAAATGCTGTTCTCATACAGAGAAATATGCATGTTCAAATATTGCGATCCTTACTCAGGCACAACTGCCACTTACTTAAATGGGAATTTGGACTGAGTAGGAGCCATAGAATTTGGCCTCCAATCCTTTAAAAAAGAGAGAGAGAAAATAAAAAAACGTATTAGGCTATTTCCCTCAATAATATCATGTGGCAGTGAGTTCCACAGGTTAGATAGTGAGTGTGTCTTAAATTATTGCCTTTTATTCCCAAATCCTGATTTAGAAGTTGAGGGGCATTAAACTGATTGTAATGTTGTATATTTCACTAGTGTTGCCATAATGTGATTTAACATTGCAGTTTGAGTGACACGTACATGTTTCTTCGGGGGAAGGGAGGGAATGGGAAACTAACATTGCACTGTCTGGCTCATGTGCTTATTCCTTCGGTATGTATTCACTCTGATTCCATTTAGCATGTTTGCAATGATACACTGTGAGGAGGAGGGTAGCTGTCTTGGAGGGGATGCAGATGGAAATGAAGAGTGCTATGGAAAGAAATCCTTGTAGCCCTTCTGAAAGCAAAACCCTCACTGAAGAGCGAGGGAGGTTTGCTCCAGTAATTACAATAAAATCCTGCCGTGCATTTGGTTGCTCTAGATTCTAATTCTATTCCTCTTCACAGTTTGATCCTGCAGTCCCTGTGTAGGCAAAGATCACACCCATTGACCTCAGCAGGAGCAATAGGTGCATTGTAACTCGCTTTAGGCTACACAGTGCTTTATATACCAGCTAATTCATCTACATTGCACAGAGGGCGAAACTAAGGCAGAGAGACTTATGCAAGGCCACTGAGAAAGGTATGACTGGAACTCAAGAGCACTTGGCTTGTCAGCCACTAAGCAGATCACTAGCCCACACTTCCTTTGCTAAGGACTGCATGATCAGTCATCTACACTGTCTCCGCAAAGCCTCGCAGAGTCTAACCAAGCCATACCAGACAAGGCCGTTTCTCAGTGGTGCATTGATATTCAAGCTTTACAGAATGCAGCATATAAAATAAGGGTAAAATAACAAATATTCCAAACCGGTATCAGTTACATGCTGCTTCTGAAACATTATTGTGCATACTGCATCGTTGCAAAGTTATAGCTGCTTTTTGGCAACAGTCTAGCATCCAAGAGCATGTGTTTCTTTTCCTTCTCTGCACTGCCACGCAGGCCGATGTGGAGTGGTCACTGATGTCAAACGGTGCCGTGCAGTATCCCAGGATGTACTAGACTCTCTGGCCCTCACCGGTGCCGGTTCAGCTGAAAGGTTTGACCAGTTTCATAGCAGCGTAGTTCTAAGGAAGGGAAGGAAACGAGAGGGGGGAAAAGGACAGACATAAAGCAAATACAATATAATGGCACATATATGTTAAAATGTTCTTCCTTCACATTGCTGCATGGCCCCAGCTTCATGGCAGGAACTGGTATAGAACTCACATCCTCAGGCTGCTAAAAGACAGGTCTATTACATGTGAGCTAAAAGGGACTCGCCTCTGGTTAGCAGCAGTACAGGGCTTTTGATACACAGGCAAGAGGTTCCGATTCCATCCAGTAGAGAGCAGAGGTGTCCGTCGTACTCACTAGCCACTAAACCATTGTAGTTACTCTCCAATTCTGTCTTCTCCTTCCATCTTATTTTTAAGATATCGAAAGTCGCACCTCTTCCCACACTAGCGTGTGCAGGGTGCTGCTGCCTGTCTCCTCCCATCAGCCCCGGCCTCAAACAGCCCCACCACCAGCCTCCTTGCTGCAACTGAGTTTTAAACCCCCACTGACTTGCTCCAATCACTCTGTCTCTTTCTATTCCCACTGGCCCCTTAGCACCTGCTCCCTCTCTGTGCTCTTGTCCAGTCTCACTGCCAGGGATGCAAGAACCTTCTTCTCTGCAGATCCTACCCTCTAGAACAGACTCCCTGTATTGCTCTGACCTCAGCTGAAAGCTTCCCCTCTCTCACTTCCTTGTGTGTTCCTCTTAGTGCATTTCCCCTCTGTTATTGGCCTCATGGTGCAATGTGGCATTCCCCCCAACACACACCCCCATACGATATCATCCCCTTACTGTTTTCTGTGATTTCGAGCACCTTCTGCGAACCCTTGCAATTTTGTATACTGCAAAGTGTCTTGTGATACAGGTTGCACGGAAGGAACTATACAATAAAGCCAGGGCATGTCACATTCTACTGTCAGCAGAATGCCCCCTTGAGAAAGGAGATGATAGTAACATGCCGGTCAAAGGCTGGTTATCAAGACCATAATAGAAACATGTTAATAGGTGTGTTTATATCATTTGGAAAGAGCTATATTTAAACTAGCTTTGATTCAGACACACGCCCCCCCCCCCACCAGCCAAATTGGAAGTTTCTTCTAAACACACTGAATCTAATTGGTACAAGATGTTCTGTCTTAGAATCATAGAATCATAGGACAGGAAGGGACCTCGAGAGGTCATCTAGTCCAGTCCCCTGCACTCATGGCAGGACTAAGCATCATCTAGACCATCCCTGACAGATGTTTGTCCAACCTGCTCTGAAAAACCTCCAATGATGGAGATTCCACAACCTCCCTAGGCAATTTAGTGTTTAACTACCCAGACAGTTAAGATGTTTTTCCTACTGTCCACCCTAACCCACCCTTGCTGCAACTGAAGCCCCTTGCTGCTGGTCCTATCCTCAGAGGCTAAGGAGAACAATTTTTCTCCATCCTCCTTGTAACAACCTTTTATTTACTTGAAAACTGTTATCATGTCCACCTCAGTCTTCTCTTCTCCAGACTAAACCAACCCAATTTTTTCAATCTTCCCTCATAAGTCATGTTTTCTAGATCTTCCATCATTTTTGTTGCTCTCCTGTGGGCTTTCTCCAATTTGTCCACATCTTTCCTGAAATATGGTGCCCAGAACTGGACACAATACTCCAGGTGAGGCCTTATTGACGTGGTATAGAGCAGAAGAATTACTTCTCGTGTCTTGCTTACAACACTCCTGCTCTGCAAGGAGTCACTCTGTTGTTTTTAAAAAACAAAAACTAAAAGCAGGTTACAAGCAAGCTCTTTTGAAAAGCACAAGTAAAGTTTGACTAAAGGCATCATGATAAATTACAGCGCCTAGCGGATTAGGAGGCTGTTTGCCAATTGAGCGTCGCTAATAATGCCATAAATCAGGCGAGCAAAACTGGGGCTGCTTACCAAAAGTCATTATAAAAGCCTCCAGTGGAATAGAACTTTCTAATTAATTACACACCATTTGTCTTTCCGAGTCTATCCTCCAGAATAGTATTATTTTTATGATTTGACTGGTTCCCTTTTGGAGGGGAGCAGGTTTCCTGTCCAGCTTTGAATTTCTATTAACGAAGTGCTGAAAGCCAACTAGGATTATCAATCAGTGCAGAAAGCAAGCTGTAATTAGAATGAATGGCAATGGAAGCAAAGCTGAGCTTGCATAGCACAAATAGAGCTTGAAAGGGGAGTAAACAGCTGTGTGAAAAAGAGAGCAGAATCCAGCTGGAATGAGCGTTACATTTTTGTATTTTGGTGGCCGCTAAAATCTTTACAATAAGCACTTTGTCAGGTAGATAACTTTACTGGGGTATTCCCTACATTTCATAGATTCAGAAGGCCAGAAGGAACTGTTATGAGCCTCTAGTCTGACCTTCTGCCTAACAAAGACTAGAGACTTTCATCCAGTGACAGGCATATTGGAAGGCAATATCTTTCCTTATTAAGTCAAGCTCAAATGGAAAGCCCATTTAGGTCGAAGGGGGTCTTTTCCATTAACTTCAGTGCACACTGGATCAGGCCCCAAGTGAGTGGTATGGAGCCTGACAGCTGGTGGTGGAACTAGAGCATATCTTTTAGAAAGACATCCAATCTCAATTTAGAGAGTTCAAGAGATGATGAATTTACCACGGCTCTTGGTACGTTTTTCCAGTAGTTAATTACACTTGCTGTTAAACACACCATCTTATTTCCCATTTGAATGTTTCTAACTTCAGCTTCCAGCCACTGGATTTTCTTATGTTTTAGCCTGCTGATTAAAGATGCCCCGATGACAGACAAGGTAGAGGGTATATAGAAGGATAGGAATTTTCCAGGGAACATCACCATCAGAGTCCTTATGTGCAAAGGTAATGGTAAAGATTATAAGTGGCAACCACTGTATGAGTAAAGTTAGTTCAGGCTGTCAAGTAATCCGGCTGTGTGGAACAGTCTCCACTCGATTCAGGAACCTCAGACTACCAGCTTTTCAATATTTTGTTTCCATTTTTGCAAAACCTGACAAATTTTAGAGACAATCCACCAAACCTTGCAGTTTTCCGCTCAGAACCAGGATGTTTTTTGAGTGGAAATGGCTTCATCGTCAATTGAAAAAGGTCAATTTCCAATCATCTGCCAAAGTTCAATATTTCTGTAGCAAAACCCACAAAACTGGGATTTTGGTACATTTCCGTGGGAAAATGTGGTATATGGCAAAAAATTCATGAAAAAAAGCAATGGACTCACAAAGCAGCATGGAATGAAAGTGCAAATAGGGTTTTCTTTTTTTTAAATATTGCCCAAAAATATTTGCTGTTTGCACAAAGCCCCAGTGGGAGGAAGGACGTTCTTGTGAGTAAATTTTGAGATTAGGCCTGAGAGATCTTTGTTCTATTCCCAGATCTATCAGAGACTTGCTTTGTGACTTTGGAAAAGTCACTTAGCCCCTGAATCGGCTAAACATGTGCTTAAATCCACCCCTAAGTCCTTAGGTGCTCTGCTCATCTGGGGCCTTCTCAATTCTCCCCTTTGTACAATGGGTGAAATACCTCCTCAAGCTCACAGTTCAGTTGTGGAGCTTAATTCACTGACATTTCTAAAATGAGCTGAGGACTTACCCAATTAAATCAACTGTAAAGCTTCCCTTGACTTACGTGGGGGTGCAGAATCAAACTGTGAGAGCCATGGATGGCAGGAACTATGCCAGGGAAAATTACTACTGTCGAAAGCCCATGGCTTAGACCTATGGATTGGCCATTTGCTCTTGGAATGTCTGATGACACTGGCTGCCAGAAACTGGCATTATTACATTGGGCATGAGAATCAATCCATGAGTCAGCTGGCTTGTTTCTGTTTCCTGATAGGTTCCTTTCTGCCTGAAATTCAAGGGCTCTTCAAGCTGTCACGGGATAAGAGGGAAGGTCTTCTCATGGATTGGTAACTGGTTAAATGATAGGAAAGAAAGGCTAGGAATAAAGAGTCAGTTTTCAGAATGGAGAGAGGTAAATAGTGGTGTCCCCCAGGGGTCTGGAGGGACATTCAATATATTCATAAATGATCTGTAAAAAGGGGTAAACAGTGAGGTGGCAAAATGTGCAGCTGATACAAAACTACTCAAGATAGCTAAGTCCCAGGCAGACTGTGAAGAACTACAAAAGGATCTCTCAAAACTGGGTGACTGGGCAACAAGATGGCAGATGAAATTCAATGTTGATAAATGCAAAGTAATGCACATTGGAAAATATCATCCCAACTATACATATAAAATAATGGGGTCTAAATAAGCTGTTACCACTCAAGAAAGAGATCTTGGAGTCATTGTGGATAGTTCTCTGAAAACATCCACTCAATGTGCAGGTCTATAAAATCATGACTGGTGTGGAGAAAGTAAATAAGGAAGTGTTATTTACTCCCTCTCATAACACAAGAACTAGGGGCCATGAAATGAAATTAATAGGCAGCAGGTTTAAAACAAACAAAAGGAAGTATTTTTTCACACAACACGCAGTCAACCTCTGGAACTCCTTGCCAGAGGATGTTGTGAAGGCCAAAGCTATAACAGGGTTCAAAAAAGAACTAGATACATTCATGGAGGATAGGTCCATCAATGGCTACTAGCCAGGATGGGAAGGGACGGTGTCTCTACCCTCCATTTGTCAGAAGCTGGGAATGGGCAACAGGATGGATCACTTGATGATTACCTGTTCTGTTTATTCCCTTTGGGGCACCTGGCATTAGAGCCACTGTCGGAAGACAGGATACTGGGCTAGATGGACCTTTGGTCTGACCCAGTATGGCTGTTCTTATGTTCTTATATTATGTTCTATTCAGAGTAAGCCTTAGCTCCTGCACTGTCAAGTCCCACAGAGTCTCTGGTGGAGATGCACCCCAGGTAAGGACATGGAAGCAGATTCCACACACCTCAAGATCTGGGACCTTTGACAACATTGTCCTAGCTAATACAAAGTGAGGAGGGCTCTCTAGCTCTGTACTCATAGGCCCATCTATGGAAAGACAATTCCTCCTTGGATAACATTCTGTGACACTAAATAACCTGGGCAAGTTTAGTGATGAGCACACAGTAGGAGGGCTTAGGGCGGAAAAAAGAACCAAGAAAGCTGTGGATCACCCTGATGAACCGCTGAGGAAATATACGCGTTTCAGTGACCCAGCACAAAGGACCTCCAGCAAAAGAAGCATCCTTTATTTGAGAAATGAACATACCCCCAGAAGACGCTTCTACCCACGGTATGGATAGCCAAGTCCACAAGTGTGCACCTCAGCTAAAAGAACAACGCTTGCTGGCAAAAAGTAAGTGTGTGGGGCTTAGGGGCCCATGATGCAAAGTATCGTGCAAGATGCTTGATGTCTCTCTACAACAAAGTCAGGGAGAAGAAAACTGAGCAAAGCAGCACAGATAAGATGTTGCATGGGATTACCTTTGCTGAAGAGACAAGCATTCACTGAAGAGACAAGACTGAATGAAGCTGTGACTCCAGTCTTTAAACTAGCAGACCTCCCACGGTTCTATAGAGCTAGACTAGAACAGCTGTGGGTGGCTGGCCAGGAGCATTCACAGCACTGAACTAAAATCCTGCATCCTTTCACATATGCCAGGTGTCCAAGCACACAAAAGACATGATGTGCTCCATGCCTTCAACCAGGATATTGGACACACCCTCCGAAAAGCATGTGAGGAAGACTCTGACAATAGCAAAAATTATTCCAAGGGATATGTTTCAAATGAAACACAGTTTACTGGATCATTTGACCCAGGATGCCAAGCAAGATCTGTGTCTGAGGCACTATCGGCACTGATGTCCATGATATTGGATGGTCCAAACATTAAAACTCAGAACAAATTTCCATTCATCCAACTACACTTAGGTTGGCACACCTGTTGCTGTACAACAGCAATATCCATCGCCGTGAAGTACCACAACACAGCTTGAGAAAGATCTTTACCAATCAACATTGGTTTGACATTTCATGCACAGACACGAAAAAATGAGTGAGTGGATACCATCTTTCAATGTGGATTGTCCAACTCCTAAGACAGTGTTGGCCATCTGTCCCAACGTGGCAAACAGTGCATGCCAACACTTCGATTATGAGAAATGTTGTCTGTCTTCTAAAGATTTGTGGTGGTCCATTCACTACTGTGGATGACATCGACCACAATCCCAGCTCCAACACAGCCACAGACTCCTTCCACAGAACTGGGATATCATTTTTTCAGCATCTCAGTACTCAAGTAGAGGGAGTTGTCTGGGAGATTTCCAGCCCAGACCATGAGACTGCAGCATCAGTGATGGAGACTATCATCACTTCCTGAGTCTTACACAATTGTCCCTCCCTTGATCTTGAAGAAAACCAGTGCTGCCATCCCGGCAGCAAAGGTTGACATCAAGACTGATTGCCAGCTGATTACCCAAGCCCTGCAAGAAGAATGCAGGTGGCTTGAACAAGTAAGACAAGCAGCAAGCCTGGATACCTTCAATAGAGATCAAGACATTTCCTGGGCAGTTTACTTCGCCAGCAGACAGCCAGTGCCAGATTTCACCCCAACCATTACTGAATTTCTGCTCTTTCCAGGTGACTCCAAGTCTGTGGCAATGGTTCAGCATGCCAGGAGGTGATCAAGAGGGCTGTACACCACCTAAACCCATGCCAAGTGCCCCTGACTGCTGTGAATCAGCCCATAACCAAACAGACACAGTCGACCTGGCCTGCTGGGTACGGAGAGGACAAATCAGTCATTATGCTGGGTGGTCTTCATCTGGAAATGGCAAGTCTGAAGCTGATTGGAGATTGGCTAGAGGACAGTGGATGGATGGAAGCCCTTGTTCAGGCCAAAGTGGCCTCCCCAGCAATGGCTGATCCTTCTAGAAAGTGTCTCATATTGCATGAAGTAGGCATGCCCACCGAGTAACGGCCAGCAATCTGTACATCTTGGTCCCAAATGCAGACACAGAAGATCTCAGGGAAGGTGAGGCCTCCGTGGGGTATAATAAATGGTGTTGTCAGGTGCACAGCTGGCTCTCAGCTTGGTTGCTAGGCAACCCAGCAAGCTCCACTGGCCCAAAGAACCGTCTCCAAGTGGCCGTGCTTCCTCACTGGGCAGGGGAGCCAGCAGCCAGCCGTGTGAGCCTTGCGGCAGCACCGGGGCTACTCAATACGTCCTACGCCTGCAGCTGTGTTTGCTCTGCTCCTGGTTCCAGTCCACGTTCCAGCCCTGCTCCCACCTGGTTCCAGTCCTTGTTCCAGCCCTGCTCCGACCTGGTTCCAGTCTACATTCCAGCCCTGCTCCCACCTGGTTCCAGTCCTTGTTCCAGCCCTGCTCCGACCTGGTTCCAGTCTACGTTCCAGCCCTGCTCTGACCTGGTTCCAGTCTACGTTCCAGCCCTGCTCCCACCTGGTTCCAGTCTACGTTCCAGCCCTGCTCTGACCTGGTTCCAGTCCTTGTTCCCGCCCTGCTCCGGCCTGGTTCCAGTCTACGTTCCAGCCCTGCTCCGGCCTGGTTCCAGTCTACGTTCCAGCCCTGCTCTGACCTGGTTCCAGTCCTTGTTCCCGCCCTGCTCCGGCCTGCCTCTAGCCCTTCCTCCAACCCTCACACCAGCCAGGACTCCTGTCCGCTCCAGTCTAGTCCTTGCCCTGCTCCTGATTCTGACTCCGGTTCTGACCTTTAGCTTGGCTCCTCGACCCTGACTCCAGCTTCACCCTCGGCCTGCTGCCTGACTCCCGGATCTACGCTCACCATTACTCTGAACTGCCACTGCAACCACCATGCAAGATCCTGCTCTACCGACTAGGTAGGCTGCCCGTGCCCCAGCAGCTTGGAGTGTGAGCAGCCCAAAAAGACCAGACATAAGGAGGGTGCAGGCACAACAATGTGGTGGTCCCTCCTGGAATGACCCCGCGGGAGCCAAACTCCCCCTTACAGAGTCAGTCAGGGCCTTCCAGGAACTGCAGACCAAGGTTGCTGCACTTTGGGATGAGAATGCAGTCTGGCGGGCCCAGGCTGTGACGAGACAATGACACAGGGATGCCACCCTCCAAGCCCCGGCAGTGGCTACAGCCCCCGACCTTCACGCATACTGTCCGCAAGCCCATGGTCCCCCAGGTTTAATGGGGACTGTGCCAAGTTCTGGGAGTTCTTGAATCAGTGTCGCCTGCAAGTGCTGAGGTCACCCCTTCTCAGAAAAGAGTGCAGACTTAGTTAAACTGGACACCAAAGACATTGCAGACTCTGTGAGGGAGGTTGAGACTTTGTCTCTGTGAGAGAGATTGAGAAGATCGGGCAGCAGCAGTTCCACATTTGTAACAGAGACAAGACAAAATCAAGCCATTAACAGAGCCTATCAAGCAAAATAAACTCCCTTTGTTCAGCAGACCTCCTGTAAGGGAGATCTCCAAGACCAAATTGCAGGTCTCATGGGGAATGGGATGTTTCAATATACTGATGACTGTGAAAGACTTTCTTGTTTCTTAATTCATTTTAGGCTGCATGTTTATGTAAACTTTTATATAAACTGCCTTTTTGACATACAGCGATATCCAGTAATGCACAGATCAATCTGATATAGCATTATTAGCAAACAGATATGTCACTTTCTGTTCGTGAAGAGAAATTTGTAAACTTATTGTGTTATTTTTCTACATAATTAATATTTTAGTAAAGACACTGGTGACATGCTACAGAGCATGTTAATTATCAATATTTTTGTGCAAGCTCAAGCCCTCGCAATCCATTGTGTTAGTTTTTAGGACACCTAATACAATAGGAAGGCAAATGTACAGAAATAAAAACCACTGGGAACCATAAATAATCAGTAACAGAAAAACGTCAATAGAAAAATTGCATTCAGAATTGTAAATGTTGCCGCAGAGGGAAAGACTACAGAGGAGACAGAAGTTCCCTGTGCAGAGAAACCCACAGGGAGCAGAAGAGTGATTGGCTCAGCGGAGGAAAGAGAAGCTAGGATGCTCTAGGGAGAAGCCAGAGGCCTGCAAACCAAAGGGAGGTCTTGTTAAACCCAAGCTGTGGGGAAGCCGCTTGGGGGCTTGGAGTTAGGAAGTGAGCCAGGGAAACAGCAGCATATCAGAAGAAGCAGCCCTAACTGCTTAATAGACGGTCCCTGAGCTGGAACCCAGAGTAGAGGGTAGACCTGAGTTCCTCTAACAGCCCTGAGGAAGGGGCGTACAAGCCCAACAGAAGGAATATTTAGCCTAGGATATGGCTGAAGACTGACCCCAAAGGACGGACCAAGGAATAAACCATAAGGAGGTCAAAAGCTCTTTTGTGTTGGGACATTTAGTGAACATTCAAACTGGACTTTTTGTGAACCCGGAAGGGGACTGAACTGTTTGGGACTTGGCTGGACGGCTGAGCCATGGAAGACCTGGTGAGAGGCAGACAGCCTGCAGGAGGCACCAGGGACAGGGGCCCCTTGCAGCATCGCACCCTGACACAAGGGGGAGCTAGGGGTAGTAAGGACACTACCTTCGAGCACCACCATTCAGGAAAGAGGTGGACAAACTGGAGGGAGTCCAGAGAAGAGCAACAGAAACGATCAAAGGTCTAGAAAACCTGACCTCTGAGGGAAGGTTAAAACTGGGCCTGTGTAGTCCTGAGAAAAGACGACTGAAGTGGGGGGGGGGCCCTGAGAGTCTTCAGATGGGCCAGAGAAGTTACAAAGCAACTGGGGATCAGCTGTTCTCCACGGCCATTGAAGGGAGGACAAGAAGTCATGGGCTTCATCTGCCACAAGGGAGATGTAGGTTAGATATTAGGGAAAACTTTCTAACTCTAAGGGAGGCTGTGGAATCCCCATCATTGGAGGTTTTTAAGAACAGGTTGGACAAACAGCTGTCAGGGATGGTCCAGGTTTATTTGATGCTGCCTCAGCACCAGAAGATTGGCTAGATGACCAAGGTACCTTCCAGTCCGACATTTCTATGAGTCTATAAAAATCCTTAAGCTCTCTGCTGCTCTGAGACCTTTAGCTCTCCGTGTCTCAGTTTTCAGCTTTTATCTCACACCCTTTGTCTGTATAGATCAGTGGCTCTTTTCCATAATGCAACTTCCCCAAGTTTCCCCTCCCATTTACTTGGAACACCCTCCTCCATCCTTCCATTACCAATATGGGAAGGAAAGGCAGTCACAACCCACTGACACCTGCTCATGATTCCCAAACTGAGAACATATGCGTGTAAGCTCTTCAGGGACTGTCTCTTACTGTCTGTACATGCCACGCCTAGCACACTGGGGCCCTGCTGTTGGCTGAAGCCTCTATGGACTACTGTAATCCAAATAATAATAATAACGGCTTGTCCTTTAATGTATGCACTCTGAATTGTAACAGTGACTCTTGCCAAAGATCTGTATGTTACGGGTATCTAGAGTGACCAGACATCCCAACATTATCAGGACCTTCCCAGCATTAGGGGCTTTGTCTTATATATGTAACTGTGCCCCGCCCCTGAAAGAAAGTGTCCCGATTTTTCACACTTGCTATCTGATCACCCTAGGGGTAACCCCAATACAGAAACAATCCCCACTGTTGATTGTTGATATTTAAGAGAAAGGAACTAAATCTCCAAATGGGATAGACAACCCGGTGACCCAAAAATCTGGGGGAAGCCATTTTAAATAAATAAAAACAGAAACATTCCATGAAACAGTCTAGCTTTCACGAAAGATGACTAAGCCTGTCCAAAGTAAAATGAAATACAACAACAATTTGCTAGGAACAGTCAGAGAAAAACACAAACAATAATGAATGTAAATTAATATTTAGAGCTAAAGGATTTTTGTTTCTCTCCACTTAGTTTTAGTACCATAATATTGTAACAAATCCTAAACCACTGGAAATGTAAAGGAGACAGTAGGGATAGAACGGAGATCCTCCTGCTCAGAAAGAAGAGTCCCTGCTACTTGAGCTAAGGAAAATTGCTTGTAGTATAGGTCATAGGAAACACAACTGACCATTTCTGATTCTGTCCAGCAGAGGACGGTGCTTCGCACTTGTCTGATTATGTCTTTTTAAATAATAGTTAGCATGTAACTGATCCTTTCTCAGATGAGGCAAGTATTATTGTCCTCTAGTAAAGATGGGGAACCGGAGATAAAGAGACGTGTCTAGAGTTGAAAGCCAGGGACTCCAGAGCTGAAATCTTTGTCCCTCATATCTTTGTCCACAAGTACAATCTATTGTGCGTGATCTCAAATGGTTTGAAAGAGATTACAGTGCTTAGGAGACTTGAACACTTTGCTTTATGGCTGCACACGAAGCAATCTGCAAATGCAGCCCCTCTCTTGGATAAAGATATAAATTACCCCAAAAGAGTGTGTGTTGGCGGGGGGTTATAGATGTACACGGCACAGAATTTGTTAAGTGCTGGAAAGAAAGAGGTCGGTCATTTTTCTATCAGTCTGGGGAAGGGAGGAATGGGATCCAAAACACAGCATGAATTATTTCAGTGTTTTAAAAACAGGAGGATTTGAAACCCATCCCCAGGCCAAGCTGGAAGGCTGGAGGTTTGGTTATTTATTTATTTTGTTTTGCAAATGGAATTGAACACAAGGCAGAAAAAGCCACTGTGCTGATTAATGAGGTGGGATCCTTTCCCCTCTGTTCCATACATTATATCAGCGGAACACTCCTTCCAAGCCCTGATAATGAGAGATTGGGCTGCTTGGATCCCTGTAAACTATCCTGCATCTTTAACCAATTACATTTGAACATACTTTCACTCCTGCTCAATGGAGGGGGGTGGGGAAAAGCTGCCTTTCTCTTCAAGTCAGCAGCAGCGCTTTCCATCCCTGGATGGCCTTCCACTTGGGGATCTCAAAGCACTTTGGAAATCAATGAAACCTCACCACCTACCCCGCGAGGCTGGGATTAGTATAATCGCCATCCCCATTCTACACATTGGGGAAACTGAGGCACAGAAAAGGTATATGACTTGACACACAACAGAATCCAGACAGACAGACCCTGGAAACCCCCACCATCCCCATCCCTGGGGCAGTTCACTGGCGCTAGCAATGGAGATAAGGCTAGTGCAGGCCAACCATGACGAGGTGTGGCTGAGAAAACAAGGACATGCCCACGCTAGGGCTATGGGCGGAGTTGTGCCGACGGCAGGGCAGTGGTGGGAGATGGGTAAGTAAAATGCTAGCGTAGCCACGGCATGGGGGTTGGTTCTAATAGCTGCCTGGGGGGCCTGGCAGTGTTTCTCCAGCCCCTGCTGACATCGTACCGGGAAGGCGTAGATGAAAATCCCGATGAAGAGCAGCAGGATGAAGACCACGACGGCGATGAGAAAGACCCACTTGAAGCGCCGCCATAGGATGTACTTCATGGTTTTGTAGGGGGAGGTGAACCACAGGAAGGAGGTTTCCGGGCGCCTGCAACCAGGACCATCAGGGTTAGCTGTGAGCTCGCTGCACAGGATGGCCCCCTCAGCCTTTAGCGACTGCTGAGCACGACAGGCATCTCTAAGGGGGACTGCGCCCAGTCGGACGCGCCGCGGAATGTGCCGGCTGAACCCCCACACAGCGATCCTGGGTGCGTCCAGGCAGAACATGCCAGCTGAGCCCCCACTAGATATGCACTGACCAGATGTCCCCATGGTACCATCTGAACCCTCTTGGATACCATGGGTACATCCTGGCACTACATCCCATCTGAGCCCCCGTGGATGCCATGAGTACATCTGGGCAATACGTGCCATCTGAGCCCCCTTAGAGACCACGGGATACAGGCAGGCAGTACGTGCCCTCTGAGCCCCCTTAGATACCCTGGGGTACAGGCGGGCAGTACGTGCCCTCTGAGCCCCCTTAGATACCATGGGATACAGGCGGGCAGTACGTGCCATCTGAACACACACCACACAGATGGTAACGAGCTATAATGCCCCACTATAAGTGTTTGCTGGATTGGTCCTCTGTAGATTGTGACCTCTTGTCACAGGGGCCTGTCTTTTCAACTTGCTTCTAAAGTGTCCCGGGTCCCTATGGTTGAGTTAGAATCAACAAGCTCTTACTTGGGGTCCTCCAGCTTCGGGTTCATGTTTGGCTCATCGCGGCCCATCCCCGCCGGCCTTTCTTCCTGCTCCTGCTCTGTCACAATCTCCAAGGTCATTTCCAACTTACCCTGCATAGGAAAAGAGGCAGGAAATAGAGTAATTGGCTCTGTGGAGCGAAACACTGAATTGGGAAAGGAAAATTGTTTCAGGGCTTCGGCCAATGGCTAACTCTTAGGGATCAGGGTGATTATCCCACATCTGCTACTGCTGGATTTGGGTACTGGCCACAGGACGCTGGACTAGATGGACCATGGGTCTGATCCAGTCTGGCAATCGTTGTGTTCCTCTGTTTCAAATTAGAACTCTCTGTGCTAGGAGGCTGAGCTCGATTCAACCATATTTTTTTACGCCAAGAACATATCCCTTCCGTCGATTCTTCCATGAAAGCGCTAGCGAATAAGTGTACAGGCTGCAATGTCTGAGGAAACAACCAATATTGAGCCACTAATGGAGAATATTTGCAAAAAGTGAATTTTCAATATGTAATCACGCGCGTTCACTGGGGTCTAAGTACTCATCCAGTCAGGGAACAGACACGTGCTGTACCACGTGACCTCAATGACCAATCAGAACAATTCAGTTTTCCAACTATCAAACTCTCACTCAGGGACCATCATTTTGATCTGTTTCTATGGTGCCTAGCACAATGGGGCCCTGGTCAATGACTGAGGCTCTTAGGGCACACAAATGAATAATCATGAGAAATTTGAGAATACAAAACAAGGCAAAGTTCACTACAACAAATGATTTGTTCTGAATTATTTGCCCAGTGCTATGACAAAAGCTGGAAAACCCTTAACAGAGGAAGGATGGACCAGGGTTTAGGGCACTAGCCTAGACCCAAGATCAATTCCCTTCCCTGCCACAGATTTTCTTTGTGACCTTGGGCAAGTCACTTAGCCTCTCTGAGCCTCAGTTCCCCACCTGTACAACAGAGATAAAAGCAAAGATGATGTCAAGTGAGCCAAAGGGACTTACTGCTATGGTCTTCTTCTCTTCTGCCTCCACAACACAGGGCCACCAGCCCTTGACAGCTTTCTGCTCAAAGAGCGACACAAATCGATCAGAGGACAAGGTCTCATCCAGGATGTTTAAGGAGCACTTCTCAGCCGTCTTGGCGGGTGTTGGCATCCGGTTGAGGTCCATCTGAACAGAACCTGCAACGTTGAGCATTTACAGGTTGAGCATAAATCACATCTCCCAGGATCTGGAGGAAGATTGGGTTCGGGACAGGCGGGGGTTCCCTGATCCCATGGCCCCAGCCATAAACGTTAACACGTGGCATAACGGGCACCGAAATCAGGACTGGATTTCCCTATGAGCTCAGCTCCCATTGTGATACCATCCGGCAGCTTTTCTCAGGAACTTAGTGCCCAATGTGCGGAGTGCTGGCCCCAAATGGTCGAGGACCAACTTATTTAAGACCTTGTCTCTCCCTGTGCCCTAGTGCCACTGGGGCAGTCAGGGGGCATCTGGTTTGTATAAGAGCAAGGGGCAGCGGGCAACATTCTCCATTCTCAGGGTCTGGCTACACTGCAATGTAAGCTCAGGGGAAGTGAGGCTCGAGTGGAATCCTGGGCTTGAACATCTACATTGTATTTTAACGCTATGTTAAGACCTTTCTAACCCATGCTCGAACCTAGGCTTGGGCGTCCACACTGCAGTGCTCAGACCCGAGTCAAAGTCACCATATCCCAAAGTCTCTAGCAACCCCTGCCGAAATGTGGCCACTGTAGCCCTAGGACCATGGTGCACTGGGGGAAAACTTTACTGCCCGCCCTACACATTACCAGGCAGCAGCTTGCTTTGGAAAAGGTTTGATGGATTCGCTCACCCTTGCAAACCCAGGCGGCTCTCTGATAGTGTGCTTGGAGATCGGAGATCAGAAGAGAAGGGGTTAACGCTGGCCTGAGCTGCTGCTTTTTGCAAATGGGAGGTAGCTTCCCTTCTCAGTGGAGTGGATTGCAGACTGTTGGGACAGAGAGGCCTGAGGAAGTTGTCCCGTGGAATCGTGGGATACTTCTGGCTCTCTCCTGGGACCCAAGTCAAACAGGGCTGTGTCTACACTGCAGTAAGCCTTGGACCCTGGGTCCCGACTTAACTCACTCTTGGACCTTCCAGCCATGCAGGGCCCTGGGACCCTGGGTCCAAGTCCTGGGTGAGCACCAGTGCAGTGTAGACGGAAGGGGTGTGAGGCTTGAGCCCAAGCTTGTGCTGCAGCATAGACATACCCTGAGCTTTGGAAGTCACTCCCTCTTGGTTTGACATAATTCAGGGTATGCTGCAAGCCATGCTGGCTTGCCTGAGCTCGGAGAGCCTGGCAGGCCACCAGCGGGAGCGTGAAGAACTAGGGACTATGGGAAGAATGAGATCTCCCTTTGTAGAGAGCGTTGAGTTCTATGGATGAGATGTAACAGGTACTATCACTCAATAGACATAATCAGCTGCCTCGTTTATATGTGCATCTACGCTGCGTATAATTCATTGCTTACAGCGCTCTGTTAGACGCCTGACAAAAGGGCCTCCCAATTTTGGTTCTCGCTTTGCCAACGTTCAGCAGCCTGAAATGCAGATTTCACGTTGTCCAGTCTCTCAGGTTAAGCAGAGGTTTTCTACAGGGAGGTTAGAACAGCGTTCAGATAAGGAACCACCTAAGGAAATCCCAGGATTAATTGCTCCAGTGTGGTGGTGGGGCCGATGTGCAGCTGGAGGCATAGAAGAGAGGTAATGCTTTGGTCCTGACCATTTGTGGACAATAAAGACCCCACAGCAATATTTTCAGGGGGCAGTCTGTTAGCCCAGATGTCCTGCTTCCCACCCCGTTGGGTATTTACATTCTGCCTGCCCCACCCCTTCCACCTCTGCAATTTCAATTGGATACAATTTGCCTCCTCACTTCCCGTCCCAAACTGTTTTGTCAAAAATTCTCTAGTTGTGAAGGATCTTGTTTTCTCCCTACATTGCCTGAACTAGCCATCTTCTAAATCTTACCGCTCCATGGTCCCAGCTAGCCTGATGGGGGCTGGGAACTTCGAATGCACCTAAGTGACTTAGGAGTAGGGGATTTCTCCTTCTAAGTCACTTAGGAAATCTCACCCCTGGATCTTGCTAGTGCATTTACAGCTTGAGCATAGATCACATTTCACAGGATCTGGGGGGAGATTGGGGTCTGGGACCGACTGGAGGTCCCCTGACTCAACCATTAAGAACTGCAAGAGGAACATCACCTAGGTCTGATCGCCCACCGCCACTGCTCCAACACCGTACTAGCCTGGGAGAGAAGTGGAGTATCTAAAGTTAGACAGCAAAATGCGTCGCAGACACCTACATGCTGATGCAAAGAGGGATTTAGACAGATAAATGCTGATCCAGGCACCTCCTTTGCCTCAGCCGGCGTTTAGGTGACTCCCAGTGGTATTCGGGTGCTCGACTTAGGCAGCCATATTTGAAAGTGGAGCCCAGCCTCGCTCTTTGCGTGTTCAGAGCCAGCAGTGACGAACGCAGAAGAGCTGCCCGGGGGAGTCAATGAGAGACAAGGCAGAGGAGGTAACATCTTTCATTGGAACAGCTTCTCTCCCTCTCACTAACAGTGGAGCCCATAAAGATATCACCGCGCTCACCTTGTCTCTCTAGTACCCTGCGCCCGACATGGCTACAGCTACCCTGCAAACAGGAAGAGTAAATGAGATCTCCCTTGGCATGTCCTTGGCAGCTGTTCTGACCAGTCACCGGTGACGCTCTGTTGTGCTGCCTGCCGCAGTCTGCAGAGAGGCAAAAGCTGCTCTCTGAGACGGGTGGTCATTCGCCTCAGGGGGACGTGCAAAGCTGGACCTTAAGCCACTGTGTCACGTGTCTCCCCAAACCGTGGCTGGGTTAGACTAAGCCCCTCACAAGAGGGTCCTGAGATCCTCTATGTCCCTGGGGTGGTGTGTGCATACCGATGGCCCTCAAAGATATCATCTCTCTCCGCACTGCATCGTTAGCTGAACACAGAAACTTTTACCATGATCTATCCCGGTGTATTGTGATAATAATGCAAATCTTTAGACCCACGTAAAAAAAAAAAAAAGTGGCAGATTACATTATTTTTCTGGCAACTGGCAAATCCATTAAAAAAAACGGCCAGGCTGGTCAAATGCTGGCCAGGTAGTGACCCTACTTTGGCCCCTTTTCCCAGTGCTTCTTCCCCACCAGTTCTTTCCCAACGGCCCTTTCTGCCCAACAGTTATTCCCAGAATTCTGTGGCCTGTCCAGGCTGGGCCCCATATCCACCCCACTGCCTGTCAGTGAAGACACAAGGGGAAGCTGTCTCCAGCCTAGAGTCATGGCCAAGGCTAACTTCTCATGCTTGCTCTGGAGTCTGGGCTGCATTGTGCCTCCCCCAGGCAGTCACGCCTGATCGTATGGTTAAATTCACTGTGCCAAGCACTCCCGTGCTAAGAGCCAGGCCATTGCTCCAAGGCCGACCAGCCGTCATCCTTGGAGAGGCGCCGGGGACACCGACAATGATACCGCGCATGTCACAGGGCCGTTCCCCCCAAGAGAGTCCAAAGTGCTTTGTGCGCGTAATCGAAAGCCCCCCTGAAGTCAGTGGGAGTCTCAGTGGGAGTCTTTCCAATAGTGGCAGGCAGCGGGGAAGAATGGATGAGAGCCTGGGAGGCTGAGTTCATTGCTGGCGGGGTACGGGGATTGGGGGAGAGCTCCTGCAGCGGGAGACCAACATCACTTTAAGAAATTTTGAAGTATTGGCAACACTAATTGTCTCTCTCTCACACACAAACAACTCAGAGGGGGGAGTCAGGGGAGTGCAAAAATCAAAAACCAGACCAAAATCACAGCGTGTACACGTTTAATCTTCGGCTTTTTGGATTTGTCTTGTGGTGTTTGAACCATGGTGGTTGGCCAAAAGCTGCTTCAGGGAGACTCCATCCCTTTAACATGCAGCGGAGGCTACAAGTCCCAGTGGGTGCAGGGTATGATGGGACTGGTGGCCACTGGGGGTCGGGGGGCGGAGTACCCGGGCTGCGGTGAATGGGGAAGGTGGTTCCCCCACAGGGCTCGAGCCTGCCTCTCTTACCCAGCTACAGCATCCACTGGGTGGGGCTCACAAGCCCCTTCTCCCTGGGCCAGCGGGCAGCTGCCCTTTTTCACCTGGCTCATTTGTGCAGGTTCCTGCGAAATGTGAGACTTGGGGGGGCAAATACAATTGCTGGGCTGGAGGAGGGTCAGATGAGGGGGCTCCAAATTAATTATTTACATTGTTGGGGGTTGGGCTCGGCTCCATCAGGCACGAGCGAGAGCAGGACCAAAAATCTCCTAGTTAGGATTGGGTGTTCCTGTCACAAAACAACACATCCCTCCATCTGCAGCGTGTGGAGACACACATGCCCCCAGCAGAGAAGCCAAGCACAGTCCCCCAAAGGCTCACAAATCATGAGTCAACTCCAAAAATTATGAGATTTAAAAAAAAAATTTAATATGGACTTTTTTGGTCGGTCTTTTTTCTTTTTTGATCCCGCCCCACCATGCATGTGTAATTCAGTGTTGCCAGCTCTTCCAAATTTGAGTGAGATGATTGTGGCCCATGTGTTCTTTTCTCCCCCAGCTACTAACACTGTTTTCCACCAACTAGGTTATTTGAACTGCTTAACCCTTTACAGGTAAGGCGATCCAGTACAACTGCCAAGGAGGGATTTTATGCTACCCTTCCCTCTATAAAAAGGAAAGGAGGACTTGTGGCACTGGGGTGGGGAGCAGCAGTTTTCGCTCAGGTCCGTAGTCCAGGGCGGACCAGGTCCGAGAGTAGAGCGAAGGAGGGAGTTCCCCTAACTGGCTCCAGCGAAATCTGGGGGCGCGCCCTCCGCTGGCAGCACAGTTGAGGCCCGTCACTTTATAACTGCTGGTCATGATACTCCGGCGGGTGGACCGACGGCTCCACCATGGCCATGAGTCACCCCTCTAAGGCCCTGACGGGCGCAGTAGTGAGGATTACACCGCAGGGACAGGAATGTCAGCACGTGGGCTCTGCACTCGAACACACACGCACGCGCAGTGCGTTACCCTCGAGAGCCAACACGCAGGCTGCCGGGAGCCTACGTGCCATTGACTGAGTCTGACCCCGCGAGACCGAGGCCCCGCAGGACAGGCCCAGCAACCCCACGCTGCATCCATGGTGGAGAAACCCCGGAGGTGTTTCCCCGACCACCTGTCCCTGCGGGAGGTTCCAGGTGGCCCTTAGCTGGTCAGCTCGGTACAGGAGTGAGGAAGGGGGGGGAAGGGGAGATGGAGGAGGAGCACTCTTGGGCCCAGAAGTAGCTCCATCCCCTTCCTCACACCAAGCTCAGCTAGCCCGGGACGCCGAGCCTGTCCCTGCACTGACCAGCTCGACAGCATCATGACAAAAACCCGCAGGCACCCGCACAAATGAGCCAGGTGAAAAAGGGCAGCCGCCGCCGGCCCCGGGAGAAGCGGCTTGTGAGCCCCGCCCCGTGGATGCTGTAGCTGGGTAAGAGAGGCAGGATCGACCCCTTCGGGAGAACCACCTTCCCCCTTCACCGCAGCCCGGGTACTCCGCCCCCCGACCCCCAGTGGCCACCAGTCTCATCCTCTCCGGCACCCACTGGGCACTGGGACTTGTAGCCTCCTGCATGTTAAAGGGACAGAGTCTCCCTAGAGCAGCCTGGCCAACCCCGGCAGCTCAAACACCACGAGACAGACCCCAAAACCAGGTGATTGGCTCAAAAGCATGTGAAGTTTTGAAAACACAACCTAACTGTGTAGTTTTGGCCTTTGGAATTTTTAACAGCCCCTGCCCCCAGCATGGGATTTTGGGCCCCACTTGCAGGAGCTCTCACCCCACATTGCCCATCCCAAGCTCAGCACTCAGTTCTGCTCCCCAGCCGGAGCCCAGCTTCTCCTGCAGCTCCCAGTTTTTCACCCTCCTCCTTCCAAGCCCTGGGGACTGCAGCAGAGCCCCTTCCCTCCCTCTCCCAGGCCAGGTGTTGCAGGGGGAGGGGAAGGATATGGGGTTGTACCATCCGGTCCCCATTGCTCACAGGAGTCGGGGGATAAGTGGAGGAGCCGCCCTGAGCTGCTGGGGTCTCTGCTCCCCCCTCCCCTCCTGTGAAAGCAGCGTGGGCTCCTAAGAGTAGGGGAGAGAGCCCTGCCAGCTTCCAGCAGCAGTTCTCATTGGCTGCTCTTCCTGGGAGGCAGGGCAATGGGAAAGGCAGCCAATCAGAGAGGGATGTGAAATGCATGTAGGGATTGGAGGTTCTGACTTCGCCCCAACCTGGCTTCCAGCCCTAGCCCCGCTGGACTCACCCCCTCCCCTGTCAGGGTGAGGTCTAGGGTTGCCAACTTTCAAATTGCACAAAACTGAACACCCTAGCCCCACTCCTTCCTCGAGGCGACGCCCCCTGCCACGCCACTTCCCCGAGGCCCTGCCCCCCACTCACTACATTTGCTCTCCCTCGGTGGCTCACTCTCCCCAACCCTCACTCACCTTCACTGGGCTGGGGCAGGGAGTTGGGATGCAGGAGAGGGTGACAGCTCTAACTGGGGTTGTGGGCTCTGGGGTGGGGCTGGGGAAGAGGGGTTTGGGGTGCAGGAGGGGGCTCTGGGCTGGGGATTGGGATGCAGGAGGAGATGAGGGCTCCATCTGGGGGTGCGGGTTCTGGGGTGGGACTGAAGGGGGATGCAGGAGGGGGGTGCAGGTTGAGGCAGGGGGTTGGGGTGCAGGGGGGATGAGGGCTCCAGCTGGGGGTGTGGTCTTTGGGGTGGGGCTGGGGATGAGGGGCTTGGGGTACACAAAGGGGCTGTGAGTTGGGGGGGGCTCAGGGCTGGGGCAGGGGGTTGGGACTCAGGGTGGGGGTGCAGGCTTACCTCAGAAGGCTCCCAGTCAGTAATGCTGTAGGGCTAAGGCAGGCTTCCTGCCTGTCCCGGCACTGTGCTGCAACCAGCAGGTCCAGCTACTAGGCGGAGGGGCCAGGAGGCTCCGCGCACTCCTCTCACCCTCAGGCACCGCCCCTGCAGCTCCCATTGGCCGCGATTCCTGGGCAGTGGGAGTGTGGAGCTGGTGCTCTGTGCGGGGGCAGCGCGCGGAGCATCGTGTCTCCCCCGCATAGGAGCCGGACTTGCTGGCTGCTTCCGGGGCGCAGTGCAGTGCCAGGACTAGCCTGCCTTAGCCCTGCAGCACTGCTGACTGGACTTTTAATGGCCCAGTTGGTGGTGCTGGCCGGAGCCGCCAGGGTCCCTTTTCGACGGGGCGTTCCAGTCGAAAACCGGACACCAGGTCACCCTAGTGAGGTCCCTGCAGGTCAGGGATGAGGCTCGGCGGGGGATGGGAAGGGCTGGTGCTGAGGTGCCATGCAGTTCCCTTTGGGGGACAGCAGTGGCCATGCTGGGCCCAGTCCAGAGCTGGGGCAAATGGACGTCAGTGGCAGCGCCCCCATTTACACCCACTCAGGATCTGTCCCGCCACCTCCAGGGCTTGGGCCAGCTGAGCCCTGAGCGCACTGAGTGAAGGAAGACACCTGGGGATTTCATTAGAAGAGACTGAGGGAGCCTGATCCCTCAGGAGGAGCAAACCTAGCAGGAAAACGGCCTATTTCCCAGGCAGCGCCTCTGGCTGCTCCTGCATTAACCCTGTGCAGACGATGCAGGGCAGGGTCGGAGCTGGGAATTATCGGTGTTTTCATTCACAAGTGCCCAGAGAGAGGGTCGCACTGGCACCAGGCCGCCTGCATGGGGACCACCTCTAATTTGCATTCAGTGGAGAAGATTGCATGCGCACTCTCTAACATATGCAGCCACCTTGCAAAGCCCCCACTGGTGCCGCTCTCCCTCGTGGGGTCCACTAGGACTTCAGAGGCGTATCCCATAGTGCTTTGTGCTGCCGTGACCTCAGCCACTCTAAGTCTTTCCCCGTGAACTCTGAGAGCCCTGGTCTGCGTTTGTGGACACACAGGGGGAAGGGTGGGAAGGCGCTGGAGAACTATCAGCGCTCGCGTAATGTAGCCTGGGTCCATACTGCTGAGTGGGACACAGGCTGTGACCCACGTGCCCAGCTGGGCCAGCTAGCCGAGTGAAAAGCAGCTCTTCACCAGGGTCAGAGGGTTGGGGGTGTGGATGGGAAGGGGCGAGGGGAACACCCAAGACCCCGCGTTAACTCTTTAGTGAAGACAGACCCTGGATACTGCTGTGTTCCGGGGGAGCGCTGCATGTTAGATGTGGAGTCTCCCCCAGCTGCCCCTCTGTGTTAACAACAGTGGCTGCAGCACAGAAAGCTGGGGGCTGCGTCAGACCTATGGGGTGCATTGTGTCCCAGCCCCCACTTTAAGCAAACTAGAAAACATCCCTCCTCCAACCCTGAGTCAGGCACCTAATAAACAGCCACTAAACAATTCTGCGGTGCAGAGGCGACTGCCTGTTCATACCCTGGACAACAATGGGCCATGTGGACATGCAGATAAACCCACCTGCCCACTCCAGCGCACACGAAGGGAGACAGAAACATGGACCTCCAGCCAGACTGATAAATACACGGACACAAAGACTCTCTCCCAAATTTCAGCCCTGCCTGGGGGAAAACCCCCTCTGAGATTGGCTGCCTCCCTCTGGGGGCAGAGCGTGTCTGGGCTGCTGGGGGGGAGGGAGAAGTGATGGAGGCAGCACAGTGATGCAGAGAACTGATGGGGAAGCTGGGGGGTGGGGGGATGAACTGATGTTGGGGGAGAACTGATGGGACAAAGCTTCTGCAGCAGGGGGCCAAAATCACTTCACTCCATACATTTGGGAGACCAGGCCACACTGATCATCACCCGCACACATTGTATTCAGAAATCAAAAGAATGGCCAGAAAACTCACTGCAACATGCAGCAGAGCTGAGCTGAAGAGTGAGGTTAGTTTTGGGCAACACATTTCAGTGCAGAGCAGTCAAATCACAGAGAGTTTGGAGAAGAGAGATCAGAAAGGTTTAGAAATTAAAATGCCCTGAAGAGATCAGAAGATGGAACACCTCACATTTCTATGGCACCTGAAACAGCCCAAAGCACTTCACAAACTATATACATCCCGTGCAGCCACTTCTGGGGTAGAACGCCCAGCAAACTGCACAAAACAGAGCGGGCGGGATTTTGGCCAAGGAAGCCAAGCTCCTGCATTCTTACACAAAATGCCACTGGATCTTTAATGTCCATGCAGAACAGACCGGACCTTGGTATTTTAAGTCTTGTCTTAAAGACTCACGTGTAGCAAACTGCATGGAATTCAGTTTATCTACCTTGGCATGGGCTGAAAGGCCGGGCATGTTTGTTCTGGAGGAGAAAAGGCGGAGGGGAAACATGAAAAGTGACTACAAATACAGGATATTAAAAGGGTGTTAGAAAGAGGTTTGAAGCCAATTCTCACTCATTACTGAAGACAAAACAAGATGCTCTGGGCTTATGGAAAGCTGCATCAAGGTGGAATCCTACGAAAAACTGTTTAAACTCTTAAGAATATTGAAGATGATGGGGCAGGTACCAAGGTTTGTGAAATCAGCATTAATGGAGGTACTGGGATAGAACCAGAGCTCATGTAAATCAGAGCAGCTCTACAGAAGTCATTGGAACTACTACTAATTTATACCAGCTGAGGGCCTGGTGCACTGAAGGTGGAGACCGGAGACCTATCACTTAGGGATTGCATCAGTCCTGCTGTGATACAGGGATCTGAACTATGCTGCCAATGACCCACTAGACTTTCCTGTAATCCAAAGGATTCCACAGTGATTTGATCTCTAGGGCCATAGCTTGCTCTCTCTCTCTCTATTTCAGTACTGGGCGTGACATTCATTGCCTGAAACTTTTTATCAGCGAAAAACGCAAATTCTGAGACACCAAAACATTTCTCAGATGTCTGACGGCTTCACCGAGTGGTTCATATCGAAACCAAAAAAACTTCTGAAAAAAAGTTTAAATTTTTCACTTCAAAATGACTTGTACAGAAATTTCATTTGGTTTTTTTAAAGTTAAAAAAAATCAAACTAAATCGACGTGGAATGTTTAGTGTTGAGTCCAACAAAACATTTTGTTCTACTCAAAAGGATTTTTTTTTTACTTTTCTATTTGCCAAAAATGTTCTAAAAATTACTTCTCAGGTCGACTCAATTTTTTTTTTATATATTTTTCAGAATTGACAGCAACCTGAGAAATCAGTTCTTTGAACTATGAACACGTCCCAACTTACCCAAGTAGTCATCAAAAGAGAATTTGTCATTGTCCCAGATCTGGAGGATAAGCTGAGGTGGGACTTTATTATCCGTCTTGTCCAAGCTCCAGAAGTGCTCCTGTGATCACAGGGGAAAGGAAACAAACCAGAAAAGATGTTGAGCAGAAAGAGGAATACAGGGGCAATCGTCATTTCAGACATTGTGTGTCTTTAGCTCCTTCAGTGTACGCAGCCATGCTACCACAGACTGTAATCTCATTAGTTCTCACATGTTATAAACACTGGCCTTAGCCAAAGCATGGATGGGAGACATTCAGTGGTGGTGTAGGTGTCTCCGGCTGCCTAGACCACCCAGGGCCAATGACCCCGAAGGGTGGTAACAGGTACCATGCTGCTGAAGGATCTCTCTTTTCAATGCATACATTTTAAGGCCACAAGAACCAATCATAATCATCCAGTCCGAACTCCTGCATAACAGAGGCCAGAGGACCTCACCCTGCAATTCCTGCATCAAGACCACAATTTCTGTTTGGGCTATGGGAGATCTGTTAGAAAGATATCTAGTCTTGACTGAATGGCTGCATGTGATGGAGAACCCCACCACATCCCAAATTCCAAATTACCATCCATGTTTACAATGTATGCCTTATTTCTAGTCTGAATTTGTTTCCCTTCTGCTTCCAGTCATTGGATCTCATTCTGCCTTTTACTGCTAGATTAAAGAGCCATCTACTGTAAGAAATCTCTTCCACATACAGATACGTACAGACTTTGATCAAGTTACCTCTTAAACTTTTCTTTCATAAACTAAATTGATTGAGTTTCTTCAGTTTCTCTCACTGGAAGGCACGATTTTCAGATCTCGAATCATTCTTGTGATTTTTTTCTAAACCCTTCCAATTTTTCATCATCTTTTGAAGTGTGAACCACAAAACTGGATACAGTATTCCAGTAATGGTCCCACCAGATGAGTCTTGGTTCCTGTCACAGGGGGCCTGCCCCGCACCGGCCCTGAGAGGGTTAAAACCAGCTGAGCGGCAGGCAGCCAAAGGAGTGGCTGCAGGGGAAACAGCCAATCAGGGCCCAGCTGGCCCATATAAAAGGAAGTTGCAGACCAGAGTGAGGGAGTCTGCTGTAGGGGCCCTAGGGAGAAGAATGACTTCCTAGGGGACTACAGAGAGACCAGCACCTGGGGAAGGGCAGAGGCTAGCAGGGACCGGGGAAAGCTAGGGAGAGCTCCTGATGGGCTGCCAAGACTTACAGGCTCGAGGCCCTGGGAAGAGGGCAAAGGAGCTGGAGCCAGAGGCAGGAGCAGAAGGAGCTGAGGCTGCGGGGAAGTGGCCCAGGGAATAGAGACAGTGGGCTGGAAGGAAGAGGCAGCAGGAAGCTGCTGTTTATATGATCCCTGGGCCGGGGCCCAGAGTAGTGGGTGGGCCTGGGCCCCCCCACTAGCCGCTGAAGGAGCAGCCCAGCTGTGTACTGCCAAGTCGCTGCGAGGAGTGGCTGGACTCTTGGTGGAGGAGTCCCCTGGAAGTGGGGGAAACCGGATGGTGACCCGGCCGCAGGGCTGTGCCATGAAACAGATGCTCAGAGGAAGGAGCCGTAACGGGTCTGCAGGCGGAGGCGAGGACGGGAGCCACCAACACCTGAGGGTGCACCCGCTGGGACTGAGCTAGTTCCCAAAATGCCCAGCAGGAGGCACCAGGTGGTGAGTGACCCCATGACAGTCCCACTAATATTCCAGCAATGGTCCCACCGGAAGAGTCTTAGGCCTTGAACACCAAGTCATTAAAGATCCCATGGCCCTTTTTGCAAGAGCTGGGATGTCAGTCCTGGTGGTCTGGCCATATGCTGGTGTAAGAAATTGCATTGTGACCATCTAAATGTTCCCTGCACTTTCCATTAGATATGGTGCTCTCCCTCCATTCACCATCAGCCAGCTTTGCTCTTTGCAAATCTTCCCTCTGGAAACTTGGGTTCACATCCTGTGTACGCTCCAAGTGAAACTGAGCTTGTGGTGGCATCATCTAGTTTATCATAGATATTGGCCCACGTCAAAAAAACTGCCACTTAATTTGGTACAATTGGTCAGTGTCGTCTCTAAAAGGGCCTGGTACTATGCTATTAGAGAGTGCCTGCAGATTAGGAGTGAGGTGCTTCGGTAGAGAGAGATGGAGACTCGTGCACAGTGAAGGCTTCATAATTCCTGGATCTAGTCAATGGAGTATTGCTCACATGGGGACGCAAGGTCAGGACCACTATCTCTGTTGAATGTTCTCATTAAGAGCCATGGTGCATCCCGTAGGCAAGGCTTCACGCCATCCTGTGTCAACATGGCACTATCATAAATGAAACTTGATTTAATTAAAACCAGGAAATGTGGGAATTATTCATGACACATTCTCCCTGCCATAAATTCACCACTGGAGCTACAAACCTCGTATTCATTATATCAAGCAATATAAGAAAAAAGAATGTGTCAGACTCCATAAAAACATAAATAATTGACCAGGGGCGATGGTGGGGGGAGGGGAATATTTAAACCCTATTGAAACTGGTTTCATTTAAGAGATCCCTCTGGAAGGTTGTATTTCAATTTATCTCCAATCCTCTGCTCACTTTGTAAAAACACACTGACGGTTTTGAAATGGGGTGTTTTATTTATGCATCTTAAATATTTTAGGATCCAGAAAAATTATAAAATAATAAATGGAAACTTCAATTTTTTCACCTCTTCCTCCGAGAAACTGGTGTTTTTTCAAGGGGGTGGGAGAGGGGAGTCATTTTCCCAAGTAATAAATTATTCTAAATTAAAACTGCTAAAAAGGACTGGCGTCTGAGTCTTCCCTTTCCTACATTTTGATTATGTCCTACCCTGTAGAGGGACTGTTAGCTACCCAAGGGGGAAGCCACAGAAGAGGGTCCCCTGGGAAGTGTTATGGATATAGAGAGTCAACTTACAAAAGAGATATGGTTAAAACGTGAATGTCTTAAAGTGAGCCACCCAAATCCGTATTTTAGGTACCTAGACTATGTAACCCCATTTTCGGACGATCTGAGTACCTGCAACTCCCAGTTACGGGAAGGGCCTAACTTTAAGGGACCTGAGTTTCAAAATGCTGACCTGCCCCTTTAAATGCTGGAGGTAGGCGTGGCCTCCTTTTGCTCACCAGAAGAAAGGAGGCGGAGCTCCTGCCAAGAGGGGCAGAGACTTAGAGTCTGAGGGACCGACAACGAGGCTAACTGGCTCTGAGGGTGAACATATCATAGAAGCCGAAGATATCGCTGTATGTTCAATTTCACAGTGTCTCCCACAGTGAAAAGCACGTGGCATTTAACTGACTTTCATCAGCCGAGTCCATACTTTTTGCCACCGAAAACATGATGTTGGGAACAGGGATGAAATGTAGAATCTATTTGCAATTCATGGGGTGAGACGAAGAATTCGCAGCAAGCCGAATGCTGGGGCCCCTTGTCTGAGCCAAGTCCCGCCACGCTAACTCACGCTCCATTTTGATTTCAGTGGGCTTGATTCTAATGGCCTTATTCATACGTAGGCCTTGTCTACACTCCCACTTCTGTCAGTGTAACTTACGTCACTCAAGGGTGTGAAAAAACCCACATCCCTGAGCGACATGAGTGACACCGGCGGAAGCGCAGGTGTGGACAGTGCTATGTCGGTGGGAGAGCGTCTCCTGCCCACACAGCTACTGCTGCTCGTTGAGCTGGTTTTATTCTGTGGGCGGGAGAGCCCTCTCCCAATGGCACAGAGCGACTACATGAGCGGTGCCATCGAACTCACATAGACCCATCGAACTCAACCGTATGGAAAACGGAAGGCAGCCTGGACTGGCAGCAGGGCACTGACTTGGGTGTTGGTAGACCTGGCCTCTACTCCTAAGCAGCTGTGTAACCTCGACAAGATCTCCTCTCTATCTCTGCTTCCCCCCACCCCCAAACCCTTTGCTGATTTAGACTGTAGCTCCTCTGGGCAGGGACTGTAAT
The DNA here is from genome assembly GCF_965152235.1 of Eretmochelys imbricata. Taxonomy (NCBI): domain Eukaryota; kingdom Metazoa; phylum Chordata; order Testudines; family Cheloniidae; genus Eretmochelys; species Eretmochelys imbricata. The sequence goes on from NC_135575.1 coordinate 142,478,224, forward strand.
GGGGCCCTGATCTCAGCCTCTCATTGCTACTCTAATGCCAATAATAACATGTGGAATACGGTGCTACTGAGTCTGGGCAGCAGAAACTGGCACAATGGGATTGCTCATGTACTCAGTTACTGCTCAGCCAGGGTATCAGAATCCGGTCCTCAACTTTTAGTCTGCAATAAGCACATTCACCGTCCAACACTGCAGCTTTTACTCAGCTGATCAACCCTGCCTTCAGTGAGGCTCTCTGCCTGACTAAGGATGACTCACGCAGGATGAGGCGTTTGGCGGATTCAGATACAGCACACAGTTTGCACAATCGGTACAGCTTGGCCTTTCTTGTGGAAAAATACTGTCAGCGTGGCTTGGCCAGCAGGAGAACACTCCTCCTAGGAGCCATGTGAACCAAGAGACACTGCAGAGCAAATCTGGAAACTAGGTTGTGAAAAGGGATCAGGTGGAAGGGAAAGGGGAGGAATTCGATGCATAGCTAAGTTTATGGTCTATTTCGAAGCAGCGAGAAATTTGCCTCGATGATTAAACCTTGCTACGAAGGTGCACCATAAAATTACCCTTTGCAACAATTTTGCAAGCCCGGGAGGGAAAAGGAGGTGAATTATTGTCGGTTTTGTTTTGCAGTGGTTTGGAGAGGGGGCGGTGTGTAAATGTTTTATGATTGTGAATAATACAGGAAGGAGGCATAAGAAATTGTTTCTATCGCTAGCAAAGTGTTGACAGCGCTGCAATTCTTCTGGGCTGTTTATGTTCTACGGAATACAAAGTCAAGAGCATTTTCTCTGGGGCATTGTGACCCTGAACTGCTGGTTTCCACTCGGTATCTTTGAAGAAAGTCTGGCTTGTTTCAGCCTGTGTCTGGAGGAAAGAGCTTCTTTTTTGGCCCCATAGCCTGCATTTGTTCCTCCTGGCTGCTCCAGAGGGGGACCCTGTGGCTGGGCGAGAGGCCCTGGAGCATCTCATTGGTGGTTGGCTGTCCGCTTTTTCTTGTGGCAGTTGAGCCCCTCCTCTTGTGACAACTAGAACTAACTGTTCCAAGGAGCAATCCTTCAAGGTGTCAAGAAACAGCTTCTCTGAACTTTGTCCCATTAGGACATTTCATCTATTTATAATAAGTAGGCAGCTGAAATCATCCATTATTACTATTTCATTTGACTATGTTGCCTCTTTGAGCTCTGACTACTGTTGCCAACTCTCACAATTTTATCCAGCCTTTCACAATCCTTGGTGTTTTTCTTCAAGCCCCAGCTCTTGGAGTCAGGTGACAGCAATAGAGTCTCAGTATTCACTTTGAACAAAAATTCAGTTTCTAGCCTTCCTGGTAACAAACAAAAGCTTGGAAATGTGACCTCTTCAGGCTCAAAAATTAGAAGGCAGATGAAAAGAACCCAACATTTCTTATTTTTAAATTCTCTTGATTTTTAAGCCAATCTCGTGATTTTGGGGGGGAACTGGCATAATTTTTAATTCTTGGGATTGGTAGCAACAGTCTCCATTAAAATTCTATCCTCAAAGTCCTTTCACTGATCAGGAGGCTGGCACCTTAACCCTATGAGTAATATACTGTTACTACTATATGACTGTGCAGTGCCTAGCACAATGGAGCCAAGAGCTAATGGAAGGCTGTAGTTGTCATCACTCTCTAAATGTTAAATAAATTATTTATTATTATTATTAATAATAATAATAGACTTGGGATTTTTATGCTCCAGACCAGGGGAGGGCAAACTATGGCCCATGGGCCAGATCCTGCCCATCAGGGCTTTCAATCTGGCCCACGGGATTGCCAGCCCCATGGTGCAGCAGGGCTAAGAAAGGCTCCCTGCCTGCCCTGGCCCTGCGCCGCTCCCGGAAGTGGCCGGCACCACATCCCTGCGGCCCCTGGGGGAGGGGGGAGGCAGAGGGCTCCATTGGCCGGGAACAGGGAACCGCAGCCAATGGGAGCTGCGGGGGTGGTACCCACAGGCAAGGGGAGCGCGCGGCAGAGCCGCCTACCCCACCCCACCCCCAGGAGCCACTGCCGGACATGCTGGCCACATCCATGAGTGGCGCAGGGCCAGGGCAGGCAGGGAGCCTGCCTTAGCCCCACTGCGCGCTGCTGCCACCGCGGAACTGCTCGAGGTAAGTGGCGCCGGGCCGGAGCCCACACCTCAAACCCCTCCCTGCACCCCACACCCCAACCCCCTGCCCTGAGCCCCCAAACCCCCTGCCTTGAACCCCCTGCCTCACCCCTCCTGTACCCAAACCCCCTATCCGGAGCCCCCTCCTGCACCCCAAGACCCTGCTCCTGCACTCCCTCCCACACCACAATCTTCTGCCCCAGCCCTGATTCATAGCCCTGCATACAATTTCCCCACTCAGATGTGGCCCTCGGTTTGCTCACCCCTTTTCCAGACCCTATGGCATGGTGCTCTCTACTCTGGAATTGTGTCTCACTGCAGTCTATGGAATGTATTTGGCATAGTGCTAATTCCTCAGTCTCTACAATCTGTCCTTTCTATATAATTTATAGCCAGGTACCAGAGTGTTTGTGTGACTTTTGTTATTCCACTATCTTTCAGTAATGTCTAGCACATCATATTCCTCGTACATTGCCAGGCATTTCGGTTCACCCATTTTTGCCTTCCATCTTCTTGCTATGTTATCCATTTCTGTATATGTTTGTTTCTTTTATTATTAATACAATCAATATTGGGAAATAGAGCTGGTTGAAATTTTTCAACTGAAATATTTTTCATCAACATGGAAATGTTAGATTTGATTAAAATTTTGTTTTTTCCAATGGAAACAAACTGAATTTTTTTGTTTCAAGTTGAAATTTTCATTTCATTTTTCAAAAACCAAAATATATTCAGTTTTCAGGTTCCACCATCTCATCTTTGTCTCCTGTATTTTACATTCCCCTTATTTTTTTCCACTGTAAAAGAAGGGAGGAAAGCAGGAAAAGGAGGGGGGGAATCTCCATACTGAAAATCAATTACTGTTTTTTATCCCAGTTTTTGATAGCCAAAATGAAATGAAAATTTCAACAAAATATAAAATTCAGTTTGAATTTTCTTCAACTGAAAAAAATCAAAATTTTCCACTAAAAATATCAAACAAAAATGTTTTGGGCACACTATGTTGCAGGAATAAACTTGGATTTTCCAACCAGCTCTAATCATGAGAAGAAAGAAAAGTTGGCTAGAAAGCAGGCTAGATTGTCAGGCTCAACGAGTAGTGATCAACGGCTCGATGTCTAGTTGGTAGCCGGTATCAAGTGGAGTGCCCGAGGGTTTGGTCCTGGGGCTGGTTTTGTTTAACATCTTTATTAATGATCTGGATGATGGGATGGATTGCACCCTCAGAAAGTTCACAGATAACACTAAACTGGTGGGAGGGAGAAGTAGATACGCTCAAGGGTAGGGAAAGGGTCCAGAGTGACCTAGACAAATTGGAGGATTGGGCCAGAAGAAATCTGATGAGTTTTTTAAGACCCGGCCTGACAAAGCCCTGGCTGGGATGATTTAGTTGGTGTTGGTCCTGCTTTGGGTAGGGGGTTGGACTAGATCACCTCCTGAGGTCTCTTCCAACCCTAATCTGCTATGATTCTATGATTTACATGACCCTATGCAAACATTTTCAAAAGAAAGGGCTTTAAAGAATATGCCACTGATCCTGCAGGCACTCCATGTATGAATCCAGTGTTAGCTGAAAGATCCTACAGAAGGTGCTCAGCACCTTGTATGATCAGAACCTAAGTTCTTCAAGGAGCTTTGGTATCTTTCAAGGTGAAAAGCACAATATACCATAAGAAAAAAGCTATGGTGTTGTAGCAGCAGTAATTGTAATTCTGGTTATTTTTCATGAGGAGGAAGGAAATGGGTAACTGTCCGCATAACTCAAGGGATAAACTCCAGGGAATGTGTGATGAGCATACTGAGCCAGATCTGCCTGTCTACTGATTTGTCTTAGGATTTTATAATGCAGAGCACCTCCCACATAGAATCAATAGCAACAGCAAAGTCCCTAATGGACTTCACAGAGTCTCTGGCTCTTCTCCCTGACCCCAGGCTGGCATACATCTGCTTAGGTCCATGGAATGCAATGGCCAAGTTACCCCAGAAGAGGTTCTGGCCCACAACACTCCTGGGCGGTCACTACCAGGAAGACATCAACAAATGGCAGTGAATCAACAGGAATTACTTGGTGGAAACAACTTACAAGGAAGCGAGGTAGGGTGAGGGCTGGACACGGGTATAGCTAGGAGTCATGGGGAAAAAACAAGCCTCTGGATGTAAGTCTCCTTCTTGCCCACTTTTTCCACTAGTCCATAGTGCCGCTCCCTGCTTCTCTTCAGATCCATCTTAAGACCCACCACTACCATGATGCCTACAGGAAACTGCCAACTGATAATGGCTACATAGAAAGCCGCTCAAGTTTGCTGCTATATCTGGGCCCTGATTTAGCAAAGCATTCAAGCAGAGGACTTCAACAGGGACTTAAACATGTGCTGATGCACTTTGTTAAACTGGGGGTGTATTAATTTACATACACATCCTACACTGAAATGTATCACAATCATCAAGTCATGCCTCTGGGTATCCTACATAACCACTTATTCTTAGCACTGTTATCCACCTGCTCCCACCCCAACTACCCACTCTCATTTGTTATATCCACTTCCTGTGTCTTATCTTAAATAAGATTGAAGTAGGGGTGGTGTCTCCTTATATGTTTATATAGCACCCAGCCCTTGTCTAGGTCTTCGGAGCCTACTGCTATAGAAGAATCATGGAATCATAGAATATCAGGTTTGGAAGGGACCTCAGGAGGTCATCTAGTCCAACCCCCTGCTCAAAGCAGGACCAATCCCCAACTAAATCAAGAATCACACAAAATGAAGGGGAAGTAGAAGAAGAACATGCAGGGTGAGTATTAGGACATTTTCTATGGGTGAGATCCATTAATCTGCGGAGTAAACTCCCAAGGGAAGTAGCAGAAAGCTCATTGTTTAAAACAAAACTAGCCAAAGCCCTGGAGGAAAGTCTGTAGGAACCAATTTTGCATTGGCAGAGGAATGAGGAAGATGATTCAACGGACCTGTATGCATCTCTACCTTTGATGTTTCATTACGCTATTACAAGCAGAGACTAGCCTTATGCAAACCACTTCATTTGATTTTCCCTCAATTTTAGGGTGAATATTTGCAATCCGGATCTGAATTTTGCATTCCGAGGTCCATCTCTCAATGGGGAGCTCAAGGTTCTTTGTGGATTAACTAACAGAGCGTGTAGCCCCAGGACAAACAAAGGAGTGGAAAGCCAGTGCCGGCACTCTTCTCTACAGCACTTTCAGCTCAAATGCCACCTCCAGGAAGCCTGGGCGCAGGTGGCTTTTAGCTGCTTAGAATTTGCTGTCTGACCGTTTTGATTTAAATTCCGCTTTCCATGGCTGTATTTAAAGATCAGTGCATGGGCTTTTTACAGCAGCAGTAATGAACCTGGAGTTCAAACAGCACATGGCGAGATCAAAAATTGAAAGAGTGGAATGTGTCCTGCAAACACAAAGCATGGCTTTTCATTCGTTATTTTTGCCTCTACAGAGCTATTTTACAAGCTGTTTATTTTCTGATACAGTGTTGGCAGACATGTGGTCGGAGGAGAATCAATATCGGCACAGTGGGATGTATTTTCTTAAAGGGTTTATTGGGGGGGCTTTGCTTTTTCAAAGGGGATAATTGAATGTGCTACACACTGTACTTTTGATTTGCTTAACATGAAGCGTGAAATGGGTAGAGGTATGATTCTGTCAATCATCTTAAGTATCCAGTGATTCGCATTGAAACTGGGCCCCTTCACGGGGGGTTGAAGCGGTGGGTGGAGGGGCTGGCTAGCTCAGGGGATTGGTAATGGAACTAAGGAGTCTTTCACACCAAAGCCCTGGCTCCAATCCATCTAACTCCAGAAAGTTCTTCTCCTGTGAAGGGAATTGGGAGAGCCGCTCCTAATCTAGCTCACATCTAGGCAAAGGCCCCACCCCAATACGCTTTCTTAGGCAGAGAGACCAGTGGCTGAATGCACACAGAGACCAAGTTCTTACCGGAAGGGCAGTGTGATGGAGGCAAGAACTCTTGTGGGGGGGTTAATTCAGTATTGGAGTTTGTAACTGTAACACCGACAGACTCTGGTTATCAGCAGGTGGGATCAAACCTGGGACCTCAGGAGCTCAATGCATGAGCCTCCACCGCATGAGCTAAACGCCCTATGGCTGTTAGCTAAGGCTGTAGAGCAGACTCATTAATATCTCTCTCCCTCTCTCTCTAAGTGGTCTCAGCATCACTAGATGGGACAGAACACCACACCCAGGAGGTGTGTGGTGTTACATACTTCCCCTAGCTGAGGAAGCACATCCCGAGCTTCAGAGACTTCCCAGTGGAAATCCCAGATGAGCTCCCCCTTGTAACGGCGACAGATCCTGGTCATCGGCAGGCAGAATCGAACCTGGGACCACTGAAGCTAAATGCATGAGCCCCTGCTGCATGAGCTAAAAGCCATGTGGCCCTTAGCTAAGGCTGTAGAGCATACGCATTCATCTCTCTCTCCAGGTTGTCTCGGTGCCACTACAAGGGACAGAACACCCCACCCAGGAGGCCTGTGGGTTACATGATGATACCCCAAAGCAAGCCAGTTCCTGCAGAGAGAGATGGGACCTTAAAAAAAAACTTCTCGGGAGAACTGGGGTAGGAGAGGTGGGGCAAAGTAGAATAGATCTCACCCCACCCCCCACCGAGGAACGTATTCCTGGATATTCTGCCTACATTTTCCTTAATTTAATCCCAGCATGTCTAGCTCTACCCACCCACACACCCCTGCCTGCTCCTAGGCTTCCCTGACACTTACATCCCCTTCCAATATCTGTAGGCTCTTCCCTCCCTTCACTTTTGCCAACCCACGTTATGAAGATAATTGACTATTTGTAGCTTGATCAGGAGCACAGTGCTGAGGACTGTCATTGTATATTTGGCCCCAATTCAGGATACGTGACGACAATTTCCTCATCTCGGGGTTCACTGCTACAGCTGGGCACACATGAGGTAAGTCGAGTGCCCTCTGAAGGTCTGTTTGATCCCCCTTGTGGCTGTCTTTTACTAGCACTACTTCATATGTCCAGAACCCCTTCTCGAGAGTCAGTCCCTCTAACCCAGCGGTTCTCAAACTGTGGATTGTGACCCCATTTTAATGGGGTCACCAGGGCTGGCTCAGACTTGCTGGGGCCCGGGGCCAAAGCCCAAGCCCCACCACCCAGGACTGAAGCTGAAGCCTGAGCCGCACCACCCAGGGCTGAAGCAAAAGCCCCAGGGCTTCAGTCCGGGTTGGTAGGACTCAGGTTACAGGCTCCCTGCCTGGGGCTGAAGCCCTTGGATTTCAGCTTTGGACCCCCTGCCTGGAGCAGTGGGGCTTGGGCTTTGGCCCCCCAACCCAGGACAGTGGGGCTCGGGCAGGATCAGGCTTCTGTCCCCACTCCTGGGGTAATGTAGTAATTTTTGTTCTCAGAAGGGGGTCACGGTGCAATGACGTTTGAGAACTCCTGCTCTAACCCCTTAACCACTGCTGTTGTGTAACCCACTGATTCATCGATTCGAAGGCCAGAAGGAAAGAAGTGTCACTAATCCTCCCTTCACCCCCATCATTCCCATGTAAAAACAGATCAATGGCAGGCATATCATTGCGTAACTTCAGTGTGTTGTTTGCTGTGTAGATCAAGCACATGTTGTTTGCGGTGTTGTTGTAGCCATTCTGGTTCCAGGATGTGAGACCAGATGTATGAGGTAATTCTTTTACTGGACCATGCTTCTGAGCTTTTCTCTTTCAGCAACAAATGTTGGTCCAGTAGAAGATATTGCCTCAAATACCTTGTCTCTAACAAGAAGTATAGTCAGTCCCCCAAGGACTATAACTAGGCGGATGTAAGAAGCTCACCTTTTTAGCAATGTGACAGACTTGCTCAGCGGGAAGGTAGTCAAAGGGGAAGACAAATCTCCAGTTGAAATTCCCTTCGCCTCCCATAGACCGGTAATGCACATCGGTCTTCTGTTTGTTCTCCTCATGGCCAATCATCCAGCTGCAAAATACAAAGGCACTGAGTAATTAAATGAAAACAAAGGATCTTTGAGCAACTCACTCAAAACTGATGGGTGCAGATATAAAGATGACTGAAGGAATAATGACAGGTTTCAGAGTAGCAGCCGTGTTAGTCTGTATCCACAAAAAGAAGAGGAGTACTTGTGGCACCTTAGAGACTAACCAATTTATTTGAGCATAAGCTTTCGTGAGCTACAGCTCACTTCATCGGATGCAACTCACGAAAGCTTATGCTCAAATAAATTGGTTAGTCTCTAAGGTGCCACAAGTACTCCTTTTCTTTTTGAAGGAATAATGATTGGCATATTGCCCATTGGTTGCCTATTGGCTTCCAACTGGTTTTAAGATGTTGTTTTTGACCTACAAAGTCCTAAATGACCTGGGACCTACCTACATAAGGGAGCCTAACTTTAGCTTTGACAGTTTTGGTCAGTAATTGCAAAATAACTTTCTGTAGGAAATTTTAATACAAAATTATGCATTTATTTAGTATAAAATTTAATACAAAATTAAAAATAAAAAAATCTCCTTGTCATAGAATCATAGACATGTGGGGCTGGAAGGGACCTTCAGAGGTCGTCAAGTCCAGCCCCCTGCGCTGAGGCAGAATCAAGTAAGCTTAGATCATCCCTGACAGCTGTTTGTTTAATCTGTTCTTCACAACTCCAGTCATGGGGATTCCACAAACCTCCCTTGGAAGCCTATTCTAGTGTTTAACCATCCTTACATTAGAAAGCTTTTCCTAGTAGCTAACCTAAATCTCCCTTGCGGCAGATTAAGCCCATGACTTCTTGTCCTACCTTCCGTGGGCATGGAGAACAGCTGATCACCGTCCTCTTTGTACCAGCCCTTAATGTATTTCTAGACATATCTGTACTGGTGCTAACAAGGACCATCATGCCTGGCACAATGGGGCCCTGGTCTCTGTTGGGGCTCTAGGTGCTTCTTTGATACAGATAATAAATAGCAGTTTAGTTTCTTGCAAACAAAATGCACTGTTATTTATTTGAGGTATTAGGGCCCTGATTGTGATCTATCTCATCTGCCTGCTTATAAGGACCCAGCCCATCACAGTAGCCTCTGAGCTCTAGTTAGGAGGCCAACTAGGAGTCACACATAGTCACTAGTCTGACTTGTGACAGAGGTGCCTTTGTACCATAGGGCACAGTGCCAAATCACTTATGTGTCATGTGGGATTGGCTTTATAGGAGCCAGTGTCATGCAGGAATGTTGATTATCCCATCTTGGGAAGACATGGTAAATGATGGTTGGGCAAAGCATTTAGCTCATTTACAGCAATGGGTGATCTGTATGTTTGTTGGGAATGATAAAAAACCAGGCGGGCGGTGGGGCGGGGGGGCTTGATCAAACTTTAGATATTCCCACTTCCCCAATGCTATCCCGCCCCACTCTGCTAATTCCAAACTCCAAAACGTATGGAACCTCTTGGCTAGAATTGACAACAATGAACTTGATGCGAATACCAGGTAAGCCGTGTGCATTTTGGATTTACAGGAGGAAAATTGGGATTGTAAAAAAGGGATTTACAGTCTGTTTCAAAATCCTCCCTCTTCCTGTTCATAAAACCAAGAACGTACAAAATAAGTAACTCCCTTGGCTGTGATCGCACTATTTTACACAAGATAAAACATAAATGGAGTCAGACAGAGAAGGGAAAACGTGCCAGAGGAGTTACTGCCAGCTGCCACATTTTTGTCCAGGAAAAGGAATTTCAAAAAGGCAGCTATGTAAACAAGACTAGCTCTGTATACAACACATGCATAATCCATGCCATGGATGAGGCTTCAGTTGGGCTGGTGTCCAGCAATACAACATACTAGCACCTCTCTCAAGTTGCTATCTTGTCCTTCAGAATCTCAGCTGTTACGGTTGCAAAGAAAACCGCAGAAATGTGAAGTGACTGCAGCTAATACTGGTGTTTGCAAAGAGCCTGGAACAACAGCTCGCAGAGGTGTGAACTTGCCCCATTTATCTCAGTGAGGGGTTCACTCAGATGCCCAATGAAGACCACCTGAATGTCGCAATAGTTAACTGTTTCCTTGCTGATCTGCAACACATTGACACATCACTAACATAGCCTGAAGCAGCGGGATCGCCTACCCTTTCACGTAGATGTCGCTCATCTTCTCTCCAGTGATGCTGAGGTCATCTAGGATCACGTCTTTGGTGTTCCAGATAATGCAGCGCAAGAAGAACCTGAAATATCCCCCCACCACACACCGAGACATCAGAATGGAATAAAAACCAGGGTCTAAAATGGAAGGAAGCTAAGGCTATATTTAAAGGCAGCTTGTTTGCAGAATAGCTCAGATGCAAAGGGTCTGATCCTGTAACTTTCACTCATGTGAGAAATCTCCCTGGGTGTAAAGTCACCCAGGAGAGTTTGGGCTAAAGGATGCTTTAGAAGCATATGGCTGTAGGCAATTAGGGCAGGAGAACGTTCCAAGCACTCATATCTCCTCTGACATGTGCATAACGATTCCCTGGGCAGAACGTGCAAGCAGCCACTATTTCTTTGTGTAAGTGACCAGATAATGTGGTCTATTCCATCAGCATCCCCGACAGGGAGCTCACACACCAGCAAGAAACAAAAACCAAGTCACCTCTTTGCTCTGCGCGGCATGATGTTGAACGGAGGTCCAGGCGGACCCAGAGACTTTGGAAACAAGTCTACCCACATCTGTAGCTTTCCCTGTAATGAAACAAACAGCTGTGAGGTCTAGGAACTGGGTTAACGTCACTCTCCTTGTTTGATGTGTTCATGGAAATATCGACTCAAAACAATGAAAGAGCTCAAAGGCAGGAGGAGATTTATTTTCGACAATGGCAAGGAGCCCACTTCTTATTTCAGCAAACAGATCTGGGAGCTGAAGCAAAGTACCCTCCCGGGGAGCACATACAGCGTACGAAACGGCTCTTTCATTTAATAGAGAGAGGCTGAGCAAGAACCGGCTGGCTTAGCTTCCAGAAGGCCCCCATTTTGAAATAAGGGTGGTTAACCATTGGAACAAACTACCAAGGGAAGTGATGGATTCTCCCTCCATCTCTTGATGTCTTCAAATCAAGACTGGATCTCTTTCTGGAAGATACTCATTAGCCAAACGCAAGTTACTGGGCTCAATACCTGGGTGAAATGTACGAGCCTGGGATACAGAGGAGCTCAAAGTAGATGATGTCATGGTGTGTTCTGGCCTTAAACTCTATGACTGAATCTACCTACATTGGGTCAGATGCTCTGCTGGTGTCAAAGGGTGTAGTAGCTTCATTGACTCAATGGTGCTAGATAGATTAACACCAGCTGGGGATATGGCCTGTTACTTTTTGATGTTGTTGGGAATGGGTGCAAGGAAGAATCTAGGGACATTTGACTGTGCAGGTCAAGGGCATAAAACTTATTGACTTTGAAAATCAGCCCATCATAAATGGCTTTGGGGTGGGGGGACGCCATGAAAAATCTTCTTGCAACAGGAAACAGTAGCAAACTTTGGGCAGGTCTCCACTACTGCTTAAGCAGATCTAACTTACATCGCTCAGGGGTGTGAAAAAGACACCCCCTGAACAACACAAGTTACAGCGACCTAAACGCTGTCCACACCAGCGCTATGTCAGCAGGAGATGCTTCTAGTGTAGACCTGCCCTTTGAAAACGCAGCGTATAACTTACTGGAAACAAGTGCACACATTCTATCTCCTAGCTTTAAAACAGTGGGCCAGGGCCTTCCTTTTGGGAACTCTAGAGGAGCTGCCCCGTGGACTCCCTGGGCCCAGTTTCTTCACAACTGATGAGAAGAGCCAGAGTGAATCCTTCTACTGATCCTTGGTACAAATCCTGAGAGGTGCTGAGTACCTGCAACCTGCTTGACTTCCATGGAACCAGCGCTTCTCGGGATTTGGTCCACATTAGTTCTGTGGGGGTGGCAATGGGCAAACTGCCCAAGATCTGGAGGATCCTTCAAGACTTATCCAACCGCCTGAGCTCAGGCTTCTTCCCAAGATTTCTGGTTCTGCTCACCAGGGGAGACCAGAAAAAACAACTCTGCTCATCATAGTTCTAGCCAAAAGTACGAAGTGCTGCACGGGCAGTACAATGTTTAGAAAAAAGAAAAGGAGTACTAGTGGCACGTTAGAGACTAACCAATTTATTTGAGCATAAGCTTTCGTGAGCTACAGCTCACTTCACGAAAGCTCACGAAAGCTTATGCTCAAATAAATTGGTTAGTCTCTAAGGTGCCACTAGTACGCCTTTTCTTTTTGCGAATACAGACTAACACGGCTGCTACTCTGAAACAATGTTTAGAAAGGAATTAACAGAACAGAGTTTAGTCTGATTATAAATTCCGCAAGCCAAGGACCATCTCTTCTGCTGTTGTGTCTACAACAATGTTATGCAGCCTAGAGGACTGAGCCCTGGGTTCTAATCTTGGTTCACCTACTAACCTGCTGCATGACCTCGGTCATGTCCCTGCACCTCTCTTTGTCCTGTAATCCTTCTCTATTGAGATTGTGAGCTTGTTGGGGCAGACAGTGTCTATCGCTATGTGTTTGTACAGCCCCTGACCTCGGCTGGCCTCTCTAAAGGCTGCTGTAACAGAGCAGAGCCTGCTATTGGCACATCAGTAAATAAGATTCAGGCGCTATTGTAGTCAGCATGCTCCACCAGAGGGAAAAAAGTGGTTGGAGAGACAGCGTGGCCAGGAAATGCTAGGTCCTAAACCTGAAAGCGCCTCTGTGGCCATGAGAAAGTCTTTAACCCCCATCCCCACCATCTGCAAAGGGCAGGCAATAGTCTGCGCCCAGGGTGTTATAGGCATCGCTGTCTGCTCAATACTACGGAAGTGCCCATCGTTACTTAGTGGGTTATAGACTAGCGCTGGTCCGAAGAGATTGGTGGAAATCTGTGTGATGGATCTATTCGGGCATCACCCACTCATACCCACGGCCACCTCCTGCAATCCCTGTCCCCACGGCAAGCAGTCCTCACTGACAGCAAGGCCACCTGTCCAATGGGATTACTCTGCAGGAGAAACGCTTTGCGGGATCAGGCCATGATTGGTTCTCGTTTGATACACAGGGGAAGCCTAGCACCCCCTGGTGGATGCATGCACAAGATGCAGCTGCTCACGGCATAGAAAGGCACTGCCAGGGTCATCAGAAGCCTGATCCTTGACGGCCCAGTATGAACCCGTGATGCATGGCAGACCCTTTGCCAGGGGTCCCTTCTGAGCAGGCTGCTGCTGGGCCAGTAGAAAAGCTCTGTTTCAGGCTTGGTCACTGACATACCCTGTGGCTCCTACCTGCTCAATTTCAGGCTGCAGCGGGCTGTAGAGAGGCCTTGTCTCCACATGCTCAGGCACCAGGCCCTGCTTCCGCAGCGCGTACAGGGCGAGCCGCTCCTCCGGCGCTCCCAGGTGCGGGTTGAGGGGCTTGCCATCCTCTGCCACAGAGAGATCAGACAGCGAGCGAGGTTACTGAATGCCCTTCATGGCTCCATCGCCGACCTGGGGCCCGATTCTGATCTCACACTGCGGCTTACCCCCGGGTCACTCCACGGACTACCCTGGGTCAGCGTGGGTCCAGAAGCCCGTCTCATGGGCGCTGTGACAATCTGGGGCACACGAGCTAGCAGCCTGCTGCTTGGACCAGGAGGGAGCTGGCTGGAGGGGGACGGACGGGGGCATGCTTGGTGAGGGATGCTCAGCTCTGAAAGCCACAGTCCTCTTTGTCCCACCAGGTCCCGCATCTGACGAAAAGCCGCCCTGCCAGCGCTGGTTTAGGGTAGAGTGGCTGGAGATGGGAAGGTGAACAGGACCATTTGGGGGAGTTTGCTCGGAGGTCTGCATATATTTTTCTTAAGGTTTGATCAACATGGTTCAAACTGGGTCAGTTTAACCCATCTTTCTAACGTGCCGAGGGCTGCGGAGGGGCACTGCTGAAACCAGTGAGATCACGGCTTGTACCCGGGTCAGGGTCTTTCTCTCCTGGCATTGATCTGAATAAGGAGCAACTCAGCTCTTCCATAGCACTTATCAGTATTTCACACACTTTACTGTATTTATCCTCACACACACCCCGTGAGACAGGGCAGGGCCCTGTTCCCGTTGTACAGATGGGGAAACTGAGGCACAGAGAGGCTAAGTGACTGGCCCAATGTCACACGGGGAGTCTGTGGCAGATCAGGGAATCCAACCCATGTCTCCCAAGTCCCAGGTTAACGTCCTAACCACTGGAGAGGTGAATTGGCCCCTAGTGATTACATACAAACACCCATTTGCCCCCTGTGATATTTCTGATGAGATTTTCACAAGAGGCCAGCACAGAACGTTCCTCCATTGTGCTGACCTCTGCTGACCCTCATGCAATGAATGCCAGAAGCTTCCTACCTTCTGAATCATGTTTCAGTCACAGCTCCCTTCTCCGTCCCTTATCCTTGGGAAAAGGTGCATTGTCTGCTATTATTGGACAAGATCTAACAACTTTGGTCCTGGTCTGCTCTGCACAGACATTAAAGATCCCTCATCATTTTATGGAAGAGGAGGGAGTGTATCCAATTGTCCTCACCCAAAACTTTCCCTCTCTACATATCTATGCACTGATTTGCTGGAGTCCTCCACTCCAGAGGTGGCTGCACTTCAGCAGAGCTGAGAGTCGGTTCAAAGCACCCTGAGGGCCTTTGAAATGAAATGCGCTATATCAATATTATTACAGCTCTGCTGTTTTCAGGTGATATATCCCAGCTTCTTTCTTGGCAGTGCCTTGAAGTGGTTAAACTTCATACACATGGGATTCGTCCCAAGTCCTGGAAACCTGGCTTGGGTGTGTATGTGTGTGAGGCTCAGAAATAAAAACCTCTCTCTGAAACCAACAATGTGGGGGTTATGAAATAATGGTCTGGGCACAATGCTTGTAAAACCCCTGCTCTCGTATTTAATGGCTTCACTTTATGCCCCGCCAGGTTCACATCTGACACTGCTATGCACACACAGCTGGTTTCCAGATCTCGCTGAGGTCAAACACCCAAGCTTTGTTCTGGTTTTGAAGTGATTGCCATTAAAAGAAAGCAAGGTGAAAGGCAGGCTGGGGTGGGGAGAGACGAGCCCCCCTCAACTTAACACCTCTCCAGCACTTGGCGAAAACCTGACGCAGAACAGGAGGCTGTGAAGAAGTGGCTGCTTCCTAGCTCCTTCCAAGCGGGGTCTGTGCAGCAAAACCCTAAAACATTTGGGAGTGCTTTGTATTTCTGCTACGTACCCCAGGTTGCTGCACCAATCTCAGCCCGTGCAAGCAAAGCGCAGCTGCGTGATCACACAACCCTTTGCGCTTGTCAGACCTTATGAGGAAACTGACACCTTTCGGCACCCCTACATATTTGCATGGTGCGATTTCGCCTCTTCGGCTGGACGGAAATGCACCGTTTTGAGTCCAAAGAGGAGGAATTCCACCCTCCTGGCAAGATGGTGAATCCTGGTAGATTTCAACCGTGCACAGAAATACCATTCATGTGTATACCACAGCGGATTGCCCTCGAAATCAGAGACGGCCACCTGGGCACACACGGTTGTAGCTACAATGCTACTGCCTTTCAAGCTGTATGATGATAAAGGTAAGAGTGTGTTACACTGGCCTGGTGTATGTGATATTGTCGCTCTCTAGTGGCTATACCCAGCAAGTCCAGCAGCCTGCTACCTCCATGCTGTGGCAGATTTTCTGCAACTCAAGGGCTAAAGGCCTGCATTTGTGCAGCTGAAGGCCCAGGCTCTAATTCCTCCTGATGAGAGTGGTGTCTATATCGTTTGGCCATGGTTTGCTACAGTTACAGAAGGTATTAAGCTGATGGAAGGATGGCCTTGTGGTTAAGGCATTGAACTGGAGTTCTGGGTTCAATTCTTGAGTATACCACAGAGTCCCTACAGCACCTTGGGGAAGTCACTTCATCTCTCTGTTCCACCTCTATAAAAGGAACAGGACCATTCGTCCTTTCTCTCACTCTTGGGCTGTCTAATCTGTTTAGCCGGTGAGCTCTTTGGGGCAGGGACTGGCCCTATGTGTATGTACATTGCCTAGCACAATAGGGCCTCGATCTGGGCTGCAGTTCGAGGAGCTGATAGGAGCACTCCAGATTCTATAATGCTGATGGCTCCTTTGGGCTGGCCATGTGGGTTTTCAGATCAGAGACAACATGAGCTGAAGCTGTCACTGTAAATCAGCTCGACTGTTCATCTTCACCCATCAGTTTCGCTACCCTGTTTCACATGCTGCCAGTCTCCAGTGCAATAAACAGGAGGGGAAGTGGGAAAGGTTTATGGATGTGAGGAGACTCCTTTACCGAACTCAGAGAGGATGTACTCCTGTTCCCTGAATATGACCCGGTCTGGCTTGTAGATGGGAGCTTTGCAGTTGCGTTGCAGGGAGAAGAGATGGAGCAGTTGGGAAGGTCGGAGCTGGTCTCGCCACTGGTTGGGTCCAGAACTGAAGCAAGACGTTAGTAAGAACAAAGTGTTGTAAAATACATCCCACCTCCAAGGGCCACGACTGTTCCTGGGGCAACTGCCGGGGCTGCGGCAGAACTGCAGCGGGGGCGAATGAGGCCAGGATATTTTTTAAAGAAACCCAAACTGAACTCTAAGAGCCAGCAAGGAGCTGAGGGTGGAAGCAGCACGGCGGGAGAGGAGCTGTTCCAGGGGACAGACCTAGGCACAGTGGGATCCTCGTTATGGCCATACACAGCACATTTCACCCTGCTTGTGGGTGAATCTCCCCCAGAATAGGCAGAGGAAACCTCAGGCTGGACCTGACCATCTCCCAGGGGAGATGGGGGGAGCCCCATTAGCTGAGACATTTCAAGCTGTAGGGACCTCCCCCCATCCCAATATCTGCAGGATGACCCTGGTTTTGGCAGGGTGACTCCCACGTGCTCGTGGCAAGCCCTTGGGGTTTTGGGGCCAGCCACGCAGGGCCCAGGAGGCATCGCATGGCGTGAAGGTGATGTTCTGACACAAAGCTCCCCTGGCAGCGCCTCTCCTGGACATGTCGGTGTGCTGATACCACAACAGATGCAGGTGCCCAGGATGGTGCTGGGTATCTTCCCTCCTTGACCCAGCCACGTCTCCCCGACAGGGCAGTTCAGTGCCACCTGAGCTATCAGAAGTACCTACATGCAGTAGGTCTGGGGCAGGCCGCACCGGGCACCGAATTTTGACAGGAACCGGTTCTCCAGGTCTATGACGGTCTCGCCAATCTTCTCATCCTTCGACAAGAGGTCATAGTCGTAGAGAGCGACCTTCAGGTCCTTCTCCAAAGGCAGAGTGCAGGTCAGCTCAAACATCCTGTGGAAAGGGGAAAAGCAAGAGAGTGTCAGGGATCAGGGCCTGCAGCCGAGCCAGTCTCTGGGCAGCTGGCCTGGCGTCGGCTGCCTGACGGGTGCACCTCCCGACTGGTGAGAAGAGGCAGCAGACCGGCTCTTAAGCCCAGCAGCAGCAGTTCAGTGGCTGCTCAAAACACTCGCCCAGCGTTGCGATAGCTCCTGGGCCTGCTTGTTCCCAGCCTTCATACAGGTAACCCGGTCCTGTTCCTCAGCTCCGACTCCTCACCTGTGACCCTGGCTCTGGCACCTGGCCTCTGACTCCGGTTCTGACCCTGGGCTCCAATTCCTGATTAGCGACTCCTGCTCCAGCCATGAGGCACAACCACCCACGACAGAGAGAAGAACTGGGTGCGAGTGGCTTTTCCCGGGGTCTGTTGTTGATCACCTCTTAGGACAGACAACCCAGTGGAAACAGACCTCACGTCTTCCACCCTCCATCACATGACAGAACAACGCAGGCTTATCGGCCTGCCTGTCTCGCCACTGCCTCACCGTGCCTGATCAGAGCAGTGAGCTACTGGACTGGGCCATGGGAGACCCTGGTTCTATGCCCAGGTCAGCTGCTGACGTTCTGTGTGACTTTGAGCAAGCCTGCTTTCCCTCCCTGTGCCTCACTTTCCCAATCCACAAAATGGGAATGGTCCTGACTCGCTTTGCGATCTACAGATGGAAAGCAACTAGAGGAGAGCTGGGGATCACTCGTGAATAATGGCCCCAGAATAATAACAGATTAACAGATAATAACAGATAATAATTCCCAGAACAGAACGTTGGGAATCATTAAGAAAGGGATAGATAATAAAACAGAAAATCTCATGTTGCCTCTATATAAATCCCTGATAAGCCCACACCTTGAATACTGTGTGCAGATGTGGTCACCCTATCTCAAAAAAGATATATTGGAATTGGAAAAGGTTCAGAAAAGGGCAACAAAAATTATTGGGGGTATGGAACGGCTTCCGTATGAGGAGAGATTAATAAGAGTTGGACTGTTCAGCTTGGAAAAGAGACGACTAAGGGGGGAGATGCTAGAGGGCTATAAAGTCATGACTGGCGTGGAGAAAGTAAAGAAGGAAGTGTTATTTACTCCTCATAACACAAAAACTAGGGGTCACCAAATTAAATTAGCAGGTTTAAAACAAGCAAAAGGAAGTATTTCTTCACACAATGCACAGTCAACCTGTGGAACTCCTTCCTAGAGGATGTTGTGAAGGCCAAGACTATAATCGGGTTAAAAATAGGTTCATCTATGGCTATTAGCCAGGACGGGCAGGAATGGTGTCCCTAGCCTTTGTTTGCCAGAAGCTGGGAATGGGCGACAGGGGACGGATCACTTGATGATTCCCTGTTCTGTTCATTCCCTCTGGGGCACCTGGCATTGGCCACTGTCGGAAGACAGGAGACTGGGCTAGATGGACCATTGGTCTGACCCAGTCTGGCTGTTCTTATGTTCTTATAATACCTTACTTTAAAATGGGGGGTGGGAGGGTGTCTTTCTTCCAGAAGCATCCAAAAGAATTTCCTAAACTCTCTAGCTCAGCTCCCCAGCTGGTGTAAATCGGTGTAGCTCCACTGGAGTCACTGGGGCCAAATCCTCAGCTGATGTAAACTGATAGAGCTCTGCTGAAGTCAATGGAGATGGTCCTCACTCTCCCTTTACATCATATACACACAGGCACATGCATTAGGATGGGCCTTGTGCTCATCTCACTCATGCTGGCCTTACCTCACTGATCTTCACTGACTTCCATGTGGAGTCAGTCCTGGTTTACACCGAAGGCCAGGATCTGGCCCATTGTGTCTGGGAGTCACTTCACCTGCAGCTGAAACGTGGCTGCCTCCACGGTGGAATGCGATGCCCTTTTAACAGCGCTCCCACCACTCTGCAGCAGCTTTTAGGAGGGGAAGTGAGTGATTGTGCCTCCCATTAAAGCAGCAGGAGGAATTCAGGTCAGCAAATCGTAATTGGCCAAGCTGGAAAACAGCCAGGATCCCAGGGTTATTCTTGTGAAATGGGAGCTTTAATAGCCACGAGCAGCCGGGACCTGGGTTTTCCGTCTCGTCTTCGCGACGGGGTGGTAGGTGCAGAACTCTGTCTAGACTGGTCTTTGGCTGGAAGCCAAGCCTGGCAAAAGAGACCCTACCCTCGGCTTGAGGAGCTTGCTGTGGACAGCCGAGTTCGTATTATTACATGTATCATGGTAGCATCTAATGCCCTAACTGAGAGCAGATCAGCATTGTGTTATGGGCCATTCAAACACATAGTAAAGGGATGGCCCATGAGCTGAAGGCCTTATAGCGCTAAAGACACAATGCAGATAACTGACGGATGTCTATAACATCATGAAAGGTGTGGAGAAAGTGAGCAAGGAAGTGCTATTTACCCCTTTGCATAACACACAAACCAGGGGTGACCTGATGAAATTAACAGGCAGCGGGTTTAAAACAAACATAAGGCAGTACTTCTTCACACAACGCACAGCCAACCTGTGGAATTGGTTGCCAGGGGATGTTTTTAAAGGCCAAAAGTATAACCAGGTTCAAAAACGAATGAGATAAGTTCATGGAGGATGGGTTTATCAATGGCTATTAGCCAAGATGATCAGAGATGCAAAACTATGCTCCCTAAACCTCTGACTGCCAGATGCTGGGACTAGATGACAGGGGATGGATCACTCAGTAACCGCCCTGGTCTGTTCATTCCCTTTGAAGCACCTGGCACCGGCCACTGTCGGAAGCCAGGATGCTGGGCTAGATGGATCACTGGCCTGACTCAGGACGGCCGTTCTTATGTAGCATTATTACCGCTATTTCACAGACAAAGAACAGAAAGTAAATGACTTGCCCAGGATCACACAGAGTCAGGAACTGAATTAAAACCTTGCAAGCCCCAAAGCACTGCCTTAGTCACAAGACCATCTGTGCTCTCTGACACCAGCCTTTGCCTTCCTCTCCTTTTCCTGCTCTTTCTGGTCTGCTTGTGATCCTGCCTTGGGAGGCAAGTCCCACCATCCCCATCTGGAACTGAAGCGAAAGAGAAACATACTTTCCGAAGACGGGCTCCAGCGTGCATGGGATGTAATTGTCCTGGTCATTTATGGATTTCTTTCCCACCAAAATCTTCACATAGGGGTCACACTACAGAGACAGGAGGAAAGAAACAACAGAGGAGGTGGGGCTGCTACAGACTCATCTTCAACAACAATACTAATCACTAAGGAGCAGATTCTGCCACCCTTAGTCATATGGATCAACCCCCTATTCCATGAACAGACCCTTGCGTAACACCCCACATCAGCAAGGGGGGGCGGAATCTGGCCCTTTGCTGTTCAGAACAAATTCCCAAAGGTGCTAGCACTGGCTGATCCAGCTGCGACCCCTGTGCCAGGCCTTGCCTGCCCACGGACAGGCAGTGGGGATGAGCAACTGAGGGGGCAGCATAGAAGGGGCTTACCAGAGTTGCCTTTTAGATCTCATTACCCCATAGGCGCCGACTCCATGGGTGCTCTGGGGCTCAAGCACCCATGGGGAAAAAATAGTGGGTGATCAGCACCCACCAGCCACCACTGATTGGCAGGGCTGCCAATCAGCTGTTTGGCGGCTGGGGGAGGCACTTGGGGGAGGGCAGAGAGCAGTGAGAGGCGAGGTCCTCAAGGGAGGGTTGGAGCAGGGGCAGGAAGAGACAGAGCAAGGGTGGGGCCTCTGGGAAGGGGGCAAAGTGAGGTGGGGCCTCAAGGTGGAGCAGGGGTGGAGCACTCCTGGGGAAAAATCAAAGTCAGTGCTTATGTAACACCGACAGACCTTGGTCGTCAGTGGGCAGGATTGAACCTGGGACCTCTGGAGCTAAATGCGTGAACCTCTACTGCATAAGCTAAAAGCCACATGACCTTTAGCTAACGCTGTAGCAGACTCATTAAGCTCTAAGTCGTCTAGGTGCCACTAGATGGGACAGAGCACCACACCCAGAAGGTTTGTGGGTTACACTATGCATGATCCCACTCTTAAAGGGACACATCCCCTTACTTTATTTCAGATCAGCAAATGGCCTTCTCCCAGGGAGATAATAGCCGGGGACTCCAGCGTGGAGGGGAAGAACCCATGCTGAGATCCTCAGGGCGTTTTCACTGTCCCACAAGTTTTTTAGAAGGGAAGGATGGAGAAGCCCTCAGTTAGCTAAGTCAGAAGACGTAACTCAAAGACACACAAGGAGCACGGGCACTGAGTAAGAAGCGGCCAGCTTTCTCCTGGCTGCATCAGGCAGGAAGAATCAGAGCATGCTGGGAAGGGGAGATGGTTGAACCTCTAATGATTTCTTTTTTTGACAGAAAATGGCTTTCCCACCCAAAACACTTCTGATTTCACTGAAATTCTTTGAAGGAAAGTTCCTCTATGGAAAGGAAAGTTTTTGTTTCGTTTCAGTTTTTGAAAACTGAAAAAAAAAAATTGATTTTCATTTTTGGTTTTTCCTCCCTTTCCTTCTCTCCATTTTTTAACCATTTCCAGGGCAAGCGGGGAGGGAGTTTCAGAAAATGTTTTTTTGTCATTTTTAAAAGCAGAAACAAAATGGAAATTTTTCGTTTGAACCAAAACCAATTTTCTTTTCATTTTAAATTTTTGTCCAAAAAAAAAAAAAAGGGTGTTTCTGAAGTTTTCTGCAAAAAAAATTTTTTTGAAGGTAATTTTTGCTTCCTTTGAAATTTTGGCCAGAAATGAATTTGGATATTGCATCCCGTCCTATTGAAAAGCCCAACAACAATACAGGAGAGCTTAGGCCCTGGGGCTTCAGAACCATGGAAAAGGCACTTTGAAGAGCAAGTTGGTTAGTTTCTTCCTAGATGCCAAGGCCAGAAGAGTGAGCAACAGGGGGAGGGGGCAGAGAGAAGCGAGCGGGGTTGGGGTCTTGGGGGAAAGAGGCACCACAAGAGCGGGGTCTTGGAGGAAGAGGCAGTGTGAGGGCGTGGCCTCGGGGAAAGGGGCGGAACAAGGGCAGGGCCTCAGGGGGAATGGGTGGTACGAGGGCGAGGCCCCAGGGAGAAGGGATGGTTCAGGCACCTGGTGCCCCCTCCCCCATTTTTTAGGGTGTTTCTCCCACTCCTGAAACAGGCCATGGAATTCCACTCCGCGATTTCTGCCCTCAGCCTCATTGCCACATCTCCCAGGTGCTCCCCTGAAGGATACCTTTCCATTGGAGTCCTTGGGTTGCAAGTCAAAGGCACGGATGATGTAGACCCTGATGAGACACTCCTGGGGTCCTTTGGCTGGGAGCTGATGGAACTGGCGTGGTGGGACCGGCACACTTGGGTCATCCGGGAGGGGGTACATTTTGAACGAGCCCTGAGAAGACATTGAGCATCCACATGTGTGCACATAGGGGCGTGTTACACTACAAATGCTAACAGCTGACAACTGTGTGACTGAACTCAGGGCAAATCAGTGCAATGCTGCTTGTGTAACACCACATCCCCAGGCAGGACGTCAGCAGGAAGGATGGAACCTCAGAATCTTTACGTGTACCCTTCTGCTGCCTGAGCTAAAGAGACAGCAAGCTCCGCAACTTCTTTCTGTGTCCCGCACACCACCAGAGGGGGACAGAGTGCCACACTGAATGCGGGCGCGATCCTTCACTTCCTGTCCTAAAGCTGTTAAACAGCTGCGGTGTTTCAACCCAGAGGGGGCCGCGAGTCAGTAGTAGATAGGTAAAGTGATGCCAAAGGGTAAGTCAACGCTGCAGTTAGACACCCATGGCTGGCCCATGCCAGCTGACTCGGGCACGCAAGAGGGGCCTTCCCCCTTAGCAGAGTCCTAGAGCCCAGATGCCAGCCCGGGCCTGAATGTCTATACCACAATTAAACAGCCCCTTAGCCCAGAGCCCTGCAAGCCTGCATGGGCCAGTCGCAGGTGTCTATTTGCAGTGTAGACATATCCTATATGCTCTTAATTACTATGCAAGGGACATCTGAGGCAGAATTACTTAGATCTTGATTCTCATTTACGCTGCTGTCATTTGTCCCCTTACGCTGCCAGAATGGTGCAAAGGACCATTAGTGCAAATGAGAACTGAGCTCTTAATGTTTTTAAGGCGCCGAGATCCTCAGATGAAAAGGTGCTTTACATGCACAAAGCATCATTTGCTACAGAGCCATTCAAAGAGAGACCAGTGGAGCGAGTGCCCTGAAGGGACTGGCTCCAAGCACTTGCGTAGACAGCCTGGCAGCTCTCTCACACACATGCTGTCCCCACCCCAGGGAAGAAAGATGCGCCATTGTTTTGACCCAGTCAGCCACAGGCAGTGCTGACTCCAGATGTGATTTTCCACACGGATTATGTCTAAGCCTGTATCAGTTCAGAATGTAGCCATCGCCAGGGGATAAGGCAGTCAGACCTTACTCTGATTGCGTTTGTTTGTATACTGTTATGACCAGTTCTCCATGGGGGTGCTAATAATAAATCTTTCATCCTAGTAAGCACCAATCCAGTCTGCTTCTACAAAACTTTTCATTCGGCAGGATCCCAAAGCACTCTGGTGACAGCGTACAATGCACATTCTCTCTCCCACACAAACTATGGAGAATCACTTGCCCACCACTGAAATGCTGCCCCCTCTAAGTGAAACACAGCAGCTGCCCTCTGCCAGCCACACTACAGTGGTGTTAAGTGCAACTTCTTCTTACTTAGATTGTAAGAACTTTGGGGCAGGGATTGTCTGTTTGTTCTCTGTTTGTACAGCTCCTAGCACAATGGGGTGGAGCAGACCAGGGCTTCTAGGTGTTATTGTAATACAAATAAATAACAACAGGCCATTGCATCAAGACTTTAACATCTTATCCATAACATGGGCTCTAGAGGTGACCTGGGGTTTGTCCACACTTAGACATGGAAGTGTTTGATTCTTATTGGTAAATGCCGATAAACATCTATTTCACCGGACACACAGAAACCAACAAAAAGTATTTCCATCGATAATAATCTAAATTTACAGACAGGCCAAGTAAGAAAAATGCTGCTACAATTTTGACAAATGATGTCAGAGAGACAAGGTGGGTCTGGTTTTTATTGAACCAACGTCCGTTGGTGAGACAGGCTTTTGAGACACACCAGGTGTGTTTACACAACAATTAGCATCCCGCAGCTGGCCCATGCCGGCCAACTCGAGCTCACGGGACTCGGGCTTTGGGGCCGTTTCACTGCTGTGTAGGTGTCTGGGCTCTGGATGGAGGACCTTGCGAAGTGCGAGGGGCCCAGAGCTCAGGTTCCAGCCCAAGCCGGAAGGTCTACACAGCCGTGAAACAGTCCCACAGCCCGAGTCCCGTGAGCCCAAGTCAGCTGGCATGGGCTAGCTGCAGATTTTTCTTTGCTGTGTAGACAGACCTAAGGAGCTCTTCTTCAGGTCTGGGAAAGGTACACCCAGCGACACAGCAAAAGGCAAGGTGGAACAGATTGTTTAGCATAAATAGTTAGCACATATTGTAAGGGATCATTCAAGGTGAAGCGGTCCATTAACGCTCCCGTTGTCACAGGACAAAAAGAGGGGGTTAGTGGGTTACGGATTGTTGTAATAAACCAGAAATCCAGCGTCTCTGTTCCGTCTGTGATTTTAAGGGCAGGTCTACGCGAGAAATTTGCATCGTGTGCCACTACACCAATTCAGCTGTGCTGCTGTCGGGCTTCTAGTGAAGACAGGAGAGAGCTCTCCCATCAGCTTCACAACTCCGCCTCCATGAGAGGTGGTAGCTGTGTCAGTGGGAGACGTCTACACCAGCGTTTAGGTCAGTACAACGACGTTGCTCAGGAGTATGGATTATTCACCTACCTGAGCTCAGCAACATAGCTGTCTCAGAGTAATTCCGCAGTGGAGACCAAGGCTTAGTGTTTTGTAGCCGTCTTTTGAAAGTGTTGTGCAGGTTTCCTCGGAGGATGAGGACTGAGAGGTCAGATGCAGAGCGATCGCCTCGTGAAAAGTGTTCGCCCACAGGTGATGGGTTGCTTTTGTCTTTTATCATTTTTCTGTGTGAGTTCATTTGAGAGCGCAGTGACTGTCTGGTTTCACCCACATGGTGGTTATTGGGGCATTTAGTGCACTGGATGAGGTACGGAACATGTTGTGATGGGCATGTGTAGGATGAAGGGATCTTGAAAGGTATGTTGTGGGGGGTGTTGATCATTGTAGCAGTGAAGATATGTCTGCAGGTTTTACTCTGTTGTTCTAGCAGGGTCTGGTGCTGCTCTGAGTTGGTTGTCAGGTACCACCCCACCCTGGAACCTATATAGGGTTTCATCAAACAACTACAATCCATACTTGATGGGTACTCCATCCTAAAATAAATCTTTCCTGAACCTCCACTTCTGGCCTTAAAACAACCCCGCAACCTCTGCAAGCTCATCATCAGAAGCAAGCTCCCCACAGACCAGGACATGCCAACTCAAAGCAGCACCAGGCCTTGCTAGAACAAGATACAAAACCTGCAGCCATATCTCTCCTGCTACAGTGATCAACACCAATGATTCATTACTCTGCTAGACACAAAAACCCATGGACTGAACAGAGACACTGGATTTCTGGCTTATTACAACAACCTGTAACCCACTAACTCCCCTCTTTTTGTCCTCTGACTGCAGAGGTGCTAACGGGCCATTCTACTTCGAATGGTCCCTTACAATATGTCCTAACTACTTATGCTAAACAATCTGTTCCACCTTGCCTTTATCTGGGAGGCTGGGAGTACTTTTCCCAGGCCTGAAGAAGAGCTCTGTGTGGTTCCAAAGCTTGTCTCTCACCACCAGAAGTTGGTCCAATAAAAGATATTTCCTCACCCTCCTTGTCTCTCTAATATTCTGGGACCGACACAGCTATAACTACACTGCATACGGCAGTGCCATCTGTCTTGGATGGTTTAGACACAAGCAATCCTGCATCTTGGCAGGGGGTCAGACTAGCTGACCCTCGTGGTCCCTTCTAACCCTATGATTCTATGACATACAATGTTGACAGATTGTGTTTTAACTATTATAAAGCTTTAACTTTTTTCATCTTCTTGTCTCTTGTCATTAAACAATTATCTGACACCCTCATCGTCTGGCCCTCCACACTTCCCTGCAACTGTGAAACTTTAAACTGATAAAAATGAAAACAAATGCTTCCAACCCATAACTTCACGCAACTGTGAACATTTCAGTAAATAAAAATAGGGCTGGGGGGGGGGACAAACAAAATAAGCATTGACATTAGCTGCCGAAATTATTAAAAAAAATAAAAATCGAATTCTGCCAAGCCTCGCTCTATTGTAATCACAGCGCGTCATTGCAACTCGAACAATCAGAGCTCACCTAGCTTCGAACTAGCGAGCTCAGACAGGGGTGCAGTGAAGCCACTGTACAAAGCCACCTGGAACCCTGGGTAATTATTCATGGGGTTAGCCCTTGCTGAACGAGCTTCCATGGCTTCATTGCTCTGCGACCTACACTAGCTAAATTAAAGCTAGCTGGGGTAGGTCTACATGAGCTGAAATCACACCCTGTGTTTGCAGTGTAGACACACGCATCGCATCCAGCATGTTAAGCACCAACTCTTGTCTGCTCTGCCCTCTGCAACGTTCCCAACTTCTGTCAGGCCCGGGGTCCAACAGATCCTTCCCTGCTTTATAACAAAGAAATATTCACGGGAAGGCGTTAGAGGGATTCGCTGCTAGTTTCCAATTGACTATTGCTAGGTCAAGTGACTCTGGGTATAAAGAGTGGTCGTCGGACCTTGAATTCCCCCACCACGGAGGGATCTTCGTTAACATCCTGTGTTCTGCCGCGGTAGAGCTTGAAGGTGTGGCAGAAGTCGGAGAGCTTCTCAAATTCCTCCATATTCTCCAGCTCTGTCTCGTAGACCTAAGGAGGAAAACCCCTCTGAGTAAAAGGATGAATTTCACCCATAAAGTACAAGGTGCACACCATCTGCAGAATACCATGGATGCCTCTGTATTGCCTTACACCCAGAGCCCTAAAGAAAGTCTTTCAGATCACTATGGTAACAATGACCTTTCATGGAGCCCTTAGACATTGTCTGCAGACCCGCCCCCTAGGGGTCCGCAGACCACAGGTTGAAACCACTGACCTAGACTGTCCCTTGAGGCCAATGTGGGATTGTCACTCTCCAAGCACTTTGAGGTTTTAAATGACTCAGGGTATGCCCTGAATGCAATTAGATATCTGCATGTCAGCTGACTCTGGCTCATGGGGCTGGCCAATTGAGATGAAAATGTTTGGGCTTGGGCTGCAGCCTGGGCTCTGGGACCCTCCTCGCTAGCATGGGCCTAGAGTCTGGGATCCATCCTGAGCCTGACCCACACACACAACAATGCAACAGCCCCTTAGCCCAAGCCCCGAGAGCCTAAGTCAATTGGCACAGACCAGCCGTGGGTTATTAATTCCAGTGTAGACCTATCCTCAAGCAACAGGGCTCCCGCTGCTTCCCCATGGACGGTTTTTCATAGCCCAAGGGATCGCACCATTCCTGGCAGTCAGGTGATGATTTCTCTGTTTTAAATTCAACGGGGGTTGTTATGATACACTCGTCACTGTGGGATTGAGGATTTCATTCATCCCTCTTGTACTAGCCTTAACAATTCCTCTCCTCCCTTGGGGTACACGCTCTCCTAGGCAGGTCATTTGTTCGGTTATAAACCAGACAGTCCTCTTTTTGGGTGGTTAGTTGTTCCCAGCCCAGTGCTGAAACAAAACCAGACATGGTTTTGTCCAATATCTGATGGGGGATGCCACTGCGCCCCCACTGGTGTGACCTCACAAACGCCATGCATGTGAGATCACGCCGGAGGGGGCAGGCCCATTGGTACAAGAATGATGAGTATTCTGGGAATGCATGAGTGGCCACCCCACACTCTTCTAATACTTGTAGACTGGTAGCTCCCTGCCACACCCAGCCTATAAGCCTCGACGCTGCAAACAGCTACTTGTGCGTATAGCTGGTCAAAAATTGTCCAGCTGTTGAAACTGTTTTTCATCAGAAATATGGCTTTTCAACAAACAAAATTTTTCTGAACAATGTTTGTTTGCTGGAGGAAATTTGGATTTTTCACCCAAAAAAAGGGAACACCCCTAAAGAGAAATACTTCAGTTAAGGAAGGGTGCTTCAGTGCCTCATGAGACTTGTAGTTCAATTGTCTCATGTCCCCCTTCTCTTCTATGGGCTGGGCTTCCCAGCCAGACTACATCCCCCATGACCAAGGACTCCCATGATGCACTGCCACCCTTCTCCAAGAGGGGAGACTGTGCATTATGGGACATGCAGTCCGACCAGGGAGCCGGGTCTATAGAGGAGATTGGAAGCATGAGACACAGAAACTACAGCTTCCATGAGGCACCCCGGCAGCATTTCTAAATTTAAATATTTTGGTTGTCGGCCAAAATGTGTAGTACTTTAATTTTGTCCAAAAAAAGTTTTGGGTTTTTTTGGGAGGGGGTGGGAGAGGGCTCCACAACCAGCTCCACCCATGTGCTTAACTTTACACATGGGAGTCTTGCCACGTCCCAAGGACCCAACCCAGCTCCCGTTGAAATCAACAGCAAAACTCCCACTGATGTCAGAATCAAGTCTGGAAAAAACACCCCTCTACTGGCGCTCCCCTTTTAAAATAAATCTCACTCCACAGACAACCAGTATCAGCCAGCTGCTGCAAGGCCTCAGCCACAAGGAGATGAAGTTACCTTCATTGTGTCAAAGCCCTTCTCTAAGTAGCCGCCGCATTTCTCTCTTTCCCCTGTTGAAGCGTAGAACTTGCTCCACCAGTCGATGAACTCTTCCTCCTGGAGGAGGGGGAAAAAAATAAAGTATCTCCCTTGGGAAACCACCCGGCGAAAACCACGCCATTTAACGTAATCGCTATGGTTGATATTCACCCCTGTGCACAGAGCCAGCACAAAACCCATGCACCCAGTGGGTGTTACATGTTCCCCTTTGGGCCTGAGCCACAGAACAGCGAGGCTGTAGCCTTGTCTGCACTAAACAGGCTCTTCTGATACAGCTCAACCAGTGTAGCTACATCAGCAGAGCCCCCTGGTGAGGACGCAGTGTGTGCCAACAGACAGAGTTTTCCTGCTGGCATAGTAACACCACCTCCCCAAATGACTTTAGCTATGCCCAAAAAAGCACTCTTTTGTCAGCATCGCTGCATCCACACCTTGCCACTGTAGCTATGTTGGTGAGTGGGTGTGGTTTTTACACACTCCTGACCAGCCAAACTCAGTAGTTTGGACTTGATATGTTACAGAACCTGGCTCTTTAGCCCAAGCTGTATAGAGTCTTTCTTTTAGCTCTGAGGGTCCCTGGTTGCTGGGTCAATCCCCAGTATGGTGGCCAAGACAGAGGTTGTCAGACAACACTTAGGCATTCAGGACTCTAAGTGGTGCCTAAACCTCTCTGCACAGTGGTGAATCTCACCCCAGGAGTGGGTCAAAGATGTTCTGGAGAAGAAGCCATCAGAATTTGTTTCCAGATGGCAGCTTTTTGCCAATCTTGGTGGCCCTCCGCTGGGGATCTCCATGTAGAAGGAAGGATGGGTTATAATAATAGCCCCCAGACCAACAGGGCTACATGTCTCAGAATGCTGAGGATATGTGCTGGGATATCTCATAAATAAAACCTACCCCCAACTCTAAGCTTAGGTTGTAAACTTTCTGGGGACAGAACTGCATTTTTGTTCTGTTTGTACAGCGCCTAGCACAAGGGGGCCAAGGTCCATGCCTGGGTCTCCTAGACACTACCGTGATCCCTTGAAACAAACCTTGACCCCAAGAAATTCCACCTCTCTCTAGACAAACGTAACAACCATGCAGATCTATACAATAAACAGAAATCACCAATCCCATAAGCTTAGACTTTTGAAAGGAATGGCAGGAGACTCAAAGCCAGTAAGGAGATTGCACCTCATCAGTTATGTAAACTGGGAGGGCTAATGGGCTTTCAGGACTGCGGATATTATTCCAAGGAGAAAGCTGGCTGTCGGGTTCAGAAAATATGTATTATTTTATTATAAGTGCACAATTTTGAAATTTATGCAAGCAAAGATGAAGGGGCTTTGACCGTGATTCATGAAACATTCCTGAAAACTAATGATGTCTTATTTTAGAAGTCCACAAAATTCCATCACACTGACCTAATGGAGGAATCATAGTAGAGGTTTATTGGATTTAGATTTTAAGCCAACAGTGCAGGCTTCAAATTGCTGTCTTGAATAGACAGTGTCTTTAATTGCAATATTACATAAATTAGCTCTGAGGCCTCTGCTGCCTCCTTTTTTTTAAGTCTTGCCTTTCATCACTCCCCTTGTTTTATTGTTTAAAAATCTACGTCCTAACCAACCTGGCTTTATTATGACATTCCACAGGTACCAAGTTACAAAGAAAGCACTTAAACTAATCTCACGACTTACCCACGGTATCTTCTGCAGCCCCAAGACAAAGCATTTGGTTAGATATTTTTGCTGATTTCTACTGATGTTACAAAAAGAAGAAGAAGAAAAGAAAAAAAGCCAGAGGAAGCAGCTGGAATGTTAATAGCGAAGGACATTAATCGTTTTGCCTGCAAATGGAAAAGCCAGTTATTGCAAAGGACCCAACACGCAAGTGACTGGCTAGGGGGATTTGATTTAATCATAAGGCAACAGCCAAAAGCACTTTAAGAGTCTTATCTGGGAAGCCAGGCTGTGTACTGATCAGAGGGCAGGACTGGGAGTCTGGGTTTCTATTTCCAGCTCGGCTACTGACTCAGCAGGGGTGGAATCCATCTCCTAGGCAGAGATCCAGCATCGGGCCAAGGAGTCACTGGAGTCGCACTTAACCCGACAGCAGACGTAAGTGGGACATTTACCATGTGCTGGGCCTCTGTCCTTGGGTACATGGCCATGGGCAAGTCATTTGGGCTGAGACTTTTCACAGCTGGATGCCTCAAGTCAGCACCATGATCCATAGACAGACACCGCAGTAAGGCCCTGATTCTGATGGAAGCTTTGCCAATGATAACAGCAAGCATCAGATCAAGCCCTGAGTGGCTTAATTTTTCAGACATGCTGAGCAGTCACGACTCCCATGGCTGCCAGGGGAATTCACTGCTCTGTGCCTCCATTTTGGCCTCCCCGATCTGTAAAATGGGGATAATCTTTACCTACCTCACAGCGATGCTCAGGGGAATTGGTTAATGTGTAAAAAGTGCTGAGATCCCTGCATAAAAGGCACTAAAGAAGAGCAACACATGAATCTATTTAGCTCATCCTATTTAGCTTAACAAAGAGAAGGTCATGGGGTGACTCAATCCCAGTCTATAAATACCTACATGGGCTATTTAACAATGATATTTAACAATGGGCTTTTCAGTCTAGCGGGCAGAGGTCTAACATGATCCGATGGCTGGAAGTTGAAACTGGACAAATTCAGACTGGACATTTTTCACAGTGAGTTTAATTAATCACTGGAACAACTTACCGAAGGTGGTGGTGGATTCTCCTTCCCTGGCAATTTTTAAATCAAAAGATCTGCTCTAGTTCAAATAGGAATTAATACCGGGAAATCCCCTGGCCTGCGTTATGCAGGAGGTCAGGTTAGATTTTCACAGCGGTCCCTTCTCACTTTACAATCTAACAATCCATTTTATTTTACCAAGTGACATATCGGAAGGGAGTACTGTGATAAGGCAAAATGAAGGGTTATGTTAAAGAGAAATTAATTCACATTCTAAGAAGGTCTAATAAATAACAGAGTTTTACAAACACATGGCACTTTGCAGCAGAGGATCTCTAAGCCTTTTTGAGACTAAGGCCTTGATTCAGCAAAGTGCTCAAGTATGTGCTTAATTTTAATCACAGTATTGAAGTCTATGGGATTTAAGTCTAAACTTAAATTCCTTCCTGAATCAGGGCTCAAATTCAGCCCTGTGGAAAGGGCCAGCCAAAGGCATATGTGCCCTTAAATCCTACTTAAGCCCTCAAAACAAGACTTAAAAGGGACTTAAAAGAGCACATGGTCTTTGTGCAGGCCCTCGCATAGGGGTGTGTTTCACTCTACAGATGTGAATGAGGTAAACCTCACAACCTCCTCTGAGATAGATCAGTATCATTATTAGAGCTGCTTGGATGGCTTTTTGATAGACAGGCTAAGGGACTTGTCCAAAACCATACAGGGAGTCAGTAGCAGGGCCAGCAATACAACCCAGGAGCCTTGAGATGCAGTCCCCTGCTTTAACCATTAGACCCCACTCCTCCCTGTATGAGTACACTTAATTACGGTGATAATAAGTAAACAGTAACGTTAAAGAGACAAAAATCAGTTCTTTGCTTTCCAACCTACCAAAGTCTAATGTCAGGTGGATGTGTTTCCTGTTATGGGGGATGGCATGTGTGAGACCTAATGCTGGATGGGAACACAGATTGTGTTAGGGCTCAGTAGGGCCAGGCCAGGAGATGTTGTGGCTTACTTTTAAATGATCATCCATGCAGGCAATTCTTTAACTGCTCTGTGTGAAATCCCCCCCCCCCCACAAGAAAAGCTCCCATTCACTGTTAAAAGCAGTGTCACACATAGCCCTCACCCTCAAGCATCATGCAGCAGGTTACCCCTATGCATTGAAAATCTCAGGGCTGGAGGTTACAGCCATTGCTGAGAAGGGCATGGAGGCATATCAACCACACTGATGTCAACAGAGTTACACCAGTGATGAATCTGGCCCATGGACCAGACCCCTGATCCTAGAAGATTCCCACAGTTCCCATCACGGAGCAGCGAAGGGGCAGCCAGAAGACGGGCAGCAGCCTGTCATGTGCTCCCATCGGTTTCCCTTCTGGCTGATCATGCACCGCACACAACACAAGTGTATTGGGGCCTGTAACAGGGTGGCTGGCACCTGCTCCCTCCAGGTGTCTATGGACAGGAAGTGTCCCTTTTTATAGCCCTGCCCCCTTATCCCAGAATTCCTTGCTGTCCCAACCTCCATTCTAGGCTGCAGTCATTATAGGCCTGGGTTTCTCCTTAAAGGGCCAGCACTCTGTTACAGGGTCATTCCACCCATTCTCGTATCACCTTGGTGGATCCTTTAGGAAAATGAAGCAATGAAGTGCTGTACATGCAGCAGCACAGACCAGCAGCATGGACGTGAGGGTGCAGAATTAAAGAGGCGGAAAATCCTGCTCGTCCTTCTTCAGGCGATGAAAAAAGTGTGGCGGGAGGGTCGGAGTTGTGACGTTACACGCCATATTCTTTATGGAAACATGCTTATGATATGGATATGACATAACTGAGATGTACTTTACGCAAGATGGCTCATGTAAGGTACCATTGGAAAGGTTATGGTTTACTGAATGTGATTATCCAATTTGTATGCCCGTATCATTTCGGTATCTGAAGTTAGGAATATTGACCATGTTGCTGTATTTCAGATGTGCTATTTTGGGTGTCACCCACAACTAGTCCTTCAGGTACAATAATGAAAAAGCCAGACAGGGCTGATGGCCCATTAGGAAGAAACAAGAAGACTGAAGATATTAATCTCTCTTCTTCCTGAGAGTTCTCCTGGGACTAGCTGTGACACTGCTAGGTCAGGTGGTCCTGCCACCTGGTACTAAACTCTATCTTGGACTTCTAGTAATTTTCCACTCACAGGAGTGGGAGGTCAAGTTTGGAAACAAAAGGCTTCCCACCTTATGTAAATTCTATTTAAGGCTGGGAGGGAACGCATTCCAGACTCTCCTCCATGGACTACCCAAGGAGAAGGACTCCTGAAAGAACCTGAAGGGACAAAAGAGACTAACCTGAAGGGAAAGGCAGAGGTGAGTCCAGACTGAGACAGGGGTCCAGTCAGTAGAAAGAAATAACTAGAACTCTGAGCTACAGAAACTCTGCATCCTGCCTAATTCAACATTTAGGGTGAGAAATTACATTTTGTAACTGGTTTCTTTAGTGAATCAAGCTTAGTTTGCGTGTTTTGGTTTATTTGCTCAGTAATCTCCTTTGTTCTGTTTGCTACCCCTTTAGCCACTTGAAATCTGCCTTTTATAGTTAATAAAATTTGTTTTGTTTATTATTACACCCAGTTTCTATAATTTCTAACTGGGGGGCGGGGCAAGAAGTTGTGCATATCTTCTTCCACATTGAGGGAGGGGCCAATGTATGAGTTTGCGCGCTGCAGATTTTTCCATACAGTGCAAAACAATATACCTTTGGGTCTTCACTCCAAGGGAGGTGGGCACCTGAGTGCTGGGGCAAGTCCCTTAAGCTGAGTCTTCCCAGAGCTGATCACAGTGTCTGTGTCTTTCTGCAGAGGAGTGTGGCCTAGCCTGTGTGTGTGCTAGAGGAGGCTTAAGAGCCTGGCTCAGCAGGACAGGTGGGCTCAGTGGTATCTCAGCACATCAGGTGGCATCTTCAAGGGGTGCAACCCATCACAGGAGTCTCCTTTGACCAGCCCCCAAATTATTTACGGCTAGAGCTGCAAAATGATCATCTCTGGGAATTTCAGGCAGCATTTCTTCTTCCCCACTGTGTCATTAGTTCTCCACCTTGAATGTTTTGCTTTCTTGCCCAAATTTGGACAAAATGGATATTTGTTTGGATCTAAATAATGCAAACATTTGGCAACAGATGAGGGAAAGAACATTAGAAAGGCAACAGTCGGTCAGACCAAAGGCCCATCTAGCCCAGTGTCCTGTCTTCCGACAGTGGCCAATGCCAGGTGCCCCAGAGGGAATGAACAGAACAGGGAATCATCAAGTGATCCATCCTCCGTCACCCATTCCCAGCTTCTGGCAAACACAGGCTAGGGACACCATCCCTACCTATCCTGACTAATAGCCATTGATGGACCTATCCTCCATGAATTTATCTAGTTCTTTTTTGAACCCTGTTACAGTCTTAGCCTTCACAACATCCTCTGGCAAGGAGTTCCACAGGCTGACCATGTGTTGTGTGGAAGAAATACTTCCTTTTGTTTATTTTAAACCTGCTGCCTATTAAACTTCCTTTTGTTTGTTTTAACAGCTTCTCTCCAAAAGTCAGCTAAGCCAGGGGCCCTGTGTTTACAATGTGCACTGGCGTCGGTATTTGTCCTGGTTCTGCCCCCTCCCCTGCATTAGGATTGCTTTGGGCTGTGCATGTGTGCTTACAACCAGAAAAGTGGGAGGGGAAATGGAAGGCGAGAGCAGGAAAGTGGCTTTTCTGAGGACACACACCACGAAAGTGATAGAGCCAGAAACAGAGCCCTGACGACCGTTGCTGTGCCTGCTCTGTTGGACCACCCGGCTTGGATGGAGTTTGTGAGGCTGCACAGAAGCATAAAGCCCCCAGGCTCACACATCGCACTGACCGCTTACATGTCATAATACGTCCCCTCAGAAACTTGACTGCCGTTGCCTGCTCTACAAACCGATCCAGAGCGTCGGAGCCTCTGCAGCATTTCCCTCCAGATTCCATTATTCTCTAGCGCCGCTTCACGTCCTCTGCCAGAGTGGCACAATGGACCGGGATGTGCACAATGCTCGA
Source organism: Eretmochelys imbricata (assembly GCF_965152235.1). Taxonomy (NCBI): domain Eukaryota; kingdom Metazoa; phylum Chordata; order Testudines; family Cheloniidae; genus Eretmochelys; species Eretmochelys imbricata. The sequence continues at coordinate 142,514,253 of NC_135575.1, forward strand.
GGGAGCGACCGCAGGAATGCGGAGAGGGAGGGCTGGACTTTGTTTCAGAGCGGGATATCAGCTATCAGTTTCAGCTGTAGATATCCGATCCCGACAGCTCGTCCAGCTAATAGTAACAGGATAAGCCGTAAAATATGTGCTCTGATTTGAAAGTAGCAAACACAGCAAATAACCAATTATTCCAAATAGTTTACAGATTTCAACTCTTCTTTTTTTTGGCCCATGTTCTCCTCACTAGCTTGTCATTGGATGAGTTATTTGTATTTGTTACAACTAATGACACAACTAGCCAACAAAATAAAAAGCCTTGTAATGATTTGGGCAAATAGCGTAGGATTGCTCCTTCTGCTCCAAATTATCATGATTATTTTATATTACAGTAGCGCTTAGAGGCCCCAACCAAGTTCAGCATCGCACTGTGGTAGGCGCATAGTGAGAGACAGTGTGGCCCCAAACACCTTACAATCTAAACAGACCAAGGTGGGCAGAAAGGAAGCAGTGTCAGGTCCATTCTACAGGCGGGGATGCAAGGCACAGAGAGACTAAGGGTATGTCTACACAACTGCTGGGAGGTGTGACTCCCAGTTCGCATAGCCGTACACGTGCTAGCACCTGCAAATAGCAGGGTGGTCACAGCAGCGCGAGTCCATCAGAGACTCTAGGCACATATTTGGTTGCCTAGCCTGAGCCACTGCAGCCAAACTGTTATTTTTAGGCCCCAGCATATATACATCTCATGGGAATCATGCTTCCCAGCTGCAGTATAGATGTACCTGGAGATCAAACAGGCAGTATGTGAAAGAGGCAGGATCTGAACTCAGATCTCCTGAATCCCAATCCAGTGTCTTATCCACAAAACCACCCTTCCTCTCAATCTGACCCCCCTCTGGATACATGTTCTTTAAAGCTCACCTCTATATAAATCCATGGTACGCCCACATTTTGAATACTGAGTGCAGATGTGGTCGCCCCATCTCAAAAAAGATATATTAGAACTGGAAAAGGTTCAAAAAACGGCAACAAACATTATTAGGGATATGGAACGGCTTCCATATGAGGAGAAATTAATAAGACTGGGACTTTTCAGCTTGGAAAAGAGACAACTAAGGGGGGATATGATTGAGGTCTATAAAATCATGACTGGTGTGGAGAAAGTAAATAAGGTAGTGTTATTTACTCCTTCTCATAACACAAGAACTAGGGGTTACCAAATGAAATTAATAAGCAGCAGGTTTAAAACAAACAAAAGGAAGTATTTCTTCACGCAACACACAGTCAACCTGTGGAACTCCTTGCCAGGGGATGTTGTGAAGGCCAAGACTATAACTGGGTTAAAAAAACAACTAGATACATTCATACATCAATGGCTATTAGCCAGGATGGGCAGGGATGGTGTCCCTAGCCTCTGTTTGCCAGAAGCTCGGAATGGGCAACAGGGGATAGATCCCCTGTTCTGTTCATTCCCTCTGGGGCACCTGGCATTAGCCACTGTCAAAAGATCGGACTCTGGGCTAGATGGACCTTTGGTCTGACCGACTATGGCCATTCTTATGTTCTTATGAGTTTCCTTGTGGGCCTCACTTTTCACTCACCTACGTCAGTGCAAACTGGGATAACTCCACTGAAGTCAATAGAGCTCTACCGGTGCCAAAATGGTGTGAATGGAGAACCAGGCTCATTCAAGAAAACAAACAAATGCTCTTCTCTCCTGGTCCAATCCTGCAAGGTGCATGGGGGAGAATTTAAGGCTCAAATGGAAACTGGAGACTTTCAGTGAGAATTAGGTACCTAGCTACCTTTTGTGCCTTTGACCTCCTTCCCCTCAGCACCCCACACAGAAATCAGCGAGAGGGAACAGGGCTCAGGATTGTCGACAATGAAAGGAAAGTGTTGTTTAGTGTATTAGGAGAGTGTGTCTGTGAATTAAGAGCCAACAGGCATTTCCAAAGGGATAGCAGCCCCTGACATTTTACACTAGATGACAATTCATAGACTGTATGGCCAGAAGGACCCACTATGATCATCTGATCTGACCTCCTGCATAGCACAGCCCAGAGAATTTCACCGAGGGATTCCTGCACCCAGCCCATCACTTCTGTATCTTCCTAGTGGGGGAAATTCACTGCTGCACAGCACAGACGAGCACACGGACTCTCAATCAATCAAGTCCTATTCTGAGGGGTTAAGTGGCGCACAGGCTCCCAGCACAGCTGGGAATTTCACCATGCTGGTGTGAGGACTCATAAAGAGCAAGCATTGAAATGAACAGTGGTCAAAAGCTACTGGATTGTAAAATTTGCTACTTTCTCTGCTAGTTAGTTGCAAAAATGATCCAGTCAAGGAACAGAAGCAATAGTACAACAACTAGCCAAAACAGCACAAGTCGCAAGACTTTAAGATCTTTGGGGCAGAAACTGTGTCTACCAACAAGGTCTGTACAGCCCCTTGCACAATGGGGTCTCAGTCACGGTTGGGGTGTTTCTGGGCACTGTTGAAGTACTACTAATAATTGAAAATAATAATAATTACGTGAATATCTGTAATGAACACTTACAGATATCAGAGTCTTCAATGGCAAAATTTACATATAACTGCAAACAACAAATACATCTGAGAATTTCACCAGGCAAAGGTTAAAATATTGGATTTTCCTGAGGGATGGGGATTACCATTATGGAGGGGCTAGTTGTAGCTCCATAGTGAAGGTCGAACTGAGCGGTGCACTAACCGAAGGCTGAATCCCTGCCTTACATATGAAAAATACAGAATATCCAGCCCCCAAACATCCAGCACTTATCTTTGAATACATAATTAATGTTCTGAGATATTACAAATAAACCTAACTAGTTTAGCAAATAAAATTTTTAAATGGGCCCTTTAACAAATTTTGCATCTCCCCTTTGTCCCTAATTATCTTAATAACTGAATAACACAGACTCTTCAAACTTTCTGTGTAGTTAAAATTCACTGAAATCTTGTGTGCACACACTATGCTTGAAGAAATTAAATTGTAATTAAGCTAAGTTACTACTGATTGTTGTATGCAACTTGATTTATTTGAGCATAAGCTTTCGTGAGCTACAGCTCACTTCATCGGATGCATTCAAGTACTCCTTTCTTTTTGTATGTAACTGTTATGCTTTATACAGCCTATGGATAGGACCAAGTCCACAGCTCATGAAGCTATTAAGTGGACCCATTGAGACATCACTTTTCCTCTACAACTAATCTGCATACAACGGTTCTATTGGTTGCAGTGTATTAAGAGTAGGCAGGAGATAGGGACACAGCTGTCAAGTGTTCTCATTGGTAGATTACTTGGTCTAGCCCCATCACTGCATTTTAAATGTTCCATAGCCACATGCTAGCTTGGGCATTCTTCTCAGAAAGACTCCGCTGCAGGGAGAACAGAGGAACAATGTACCAAGGGTCATGGTGGATTCTCCATCACTGACAATTTTTTCTTCCTAAAAGCTGCTCTAGGAATTATTTTGCGGCAGGCCTCTGGCCTGTGCTATATAGGAGGTTCAACTAGATGATCAGAATGGACTTGGGATCTATGAATCTGTTAACTCAAGGTAAAAACCTCATGTGGACATGCCCGAAGATGTGGGTACACTAGTCTTAAACCTTGGATTGCCACTGGTGGCAAATCCACAGCCTCCTGTCTCATCTTGTCTCACTGTCCTCCAGGACCACGGGGCCAAATCCAGACCCAGTGAGATCTGGTGGGACCCTGTGGACTTCAGAAGCATTGTGTGTGTGGAATTTTTGGCTATAAAAGTTTTTCCAAATATTTAACCTAAAATTTTCCAGCTGCAACCTCTACGCCCAATTCCAAAGCAACAAAAGGACCTGTTTTTTGTGCAAAGATCCTTAGCAATAAAGAACAGGGAGACATGGAGGGTCAAATACATGGGGTGTGAGTGGTGCAGCTTTGAAAACAGAATGGATTCCAAGGTTTTCCCTGAGAGGCGTCAGCAGGGCTTTAGATCGTGAGGTTTATTATATTTAATCACATTCTTATAGGGTTCCAGCACACAGCACTGGAATTGGTTTATTGCAGCCCAATATTCTGTGGCTTTTATTTTAAATTAATGACTTGCAGCTTTTTTTTCTTTTCAAAATTTTACTTGAACTAAAGCGAAAACATATTCACCTAAATTAAAGATGTTGATGAACGGGGGAGGGAAAAGACTATTTATGGACCTTTGTTTCCATATTCTAAATCCTAGCAAAGCCACTCATTCTTCTTTCTGCATGGAGAAAGGAAACCACTTTGGGGAAAAGATACGTTTTCCAGGCATAAAAAATATATTGGGTTTTAAAGGTAAATGTGTTTATTCAACAGGACAGATGGGTCTGTTTAAAGGAGATGAGAACACAATGTACATGACACATTGGACCATATCTGTGTAGATGCCACTGCGGGCTTTTTACACGCAAAAAGCCGCAGCAGCAAGAACCTACAATGCAACAAATGGAACATACTCCATCAACTACCTGTTCAGTACAGCCTGGGGAAGCCCATCTCGGTCTCTTTTAGCAGTAGAATTTGAACCTAGCCTTACCAAATCCAAGGGGATTTATTGTGCCTAATCCCAGAGAAACACAAAGTTTAGATACAGACTCAGATCTGAATGTCTTCAAAGGCTTTGGCTTTGGGATTGGGTTTGGCCCTTCTTTGTTGTATACATGAACACATATCGAATCAGGTGAGGGCAGTGTTGGTCGGGAGGAATTGGATTTATTCCAATTAGGGAAATGGAAAGCAATGCAGCTAAATTCTGACTTCAGGGGTGCATGGGAAACTCTTGTTGACTTCAATGGAAGCAGAAATTGTCCTATAGTTTATGGGTCAAATTCAACCATGGTCTAAGCAAGTGGAATTTTTCCCTGACATAGAACAGAACCACTGCAGGTCTACAAAGCTACACCTTGTGGCTATCGACACAGATCAAGGGACAAAATTTTATCACCCTGTCTGGCAACAAAAACTATGCAAACTTTTGATTTTGCAAAAAATTCAAGGTGGGAACAAGATACTGCACTTTGTTACAAACGGGCGAGAGGCGGAATGATTTCACACCAACTGTGGGCCTTCCCTCCATACAGCTCTAGCCTTCTTAGCACTCCTCTAGACCCAGGGGACCAAGATTGCCCTGAAAATCCATCTATAGGCTGCTGCCTTCAAAGCACTTAGGCTGAAAATCTGTCCAGTGCAGTGGACTAGCACCACTTGTCTCTACACGGCTTATGTCCCACTTAAGACCAATGCTGAGGGCTTAAATGGTGCCTAGGTCTCCTATTAGTCCCCTGAACAGGGATGGGTTTCACCCTGAATACGTTTTTTTTAGCTCTTCCCACAAATGATGAGAAAACATACTACTTTGACAAATGAACTGGGTAAATAGGATCTAGAGCATCACGAACTGCCATGCAGGATCTGGATAATTTCCACCTAATCCCACATCTTGGACTCAAACCCATATCCCTTCTTCTTCACAAGGCCAGCCCTCCAGAACATGCATAGCTGGGCACTTACAATCAGAATAGGAGGGAGGATACTTTCTGGTTGTCCTCCCCAACCCCACCTTGGTTTCTTTGACTTTAAGGGAAATGATTGACCAAAGACAAACATGCCCACAAACTGTCACTGTTCTAGCAGATCAGAAGAATCTTTTACCAAAAGCCCTGGTCCAATTTTTGAAGATTTTTTTTAAAATGATAGTCTTTATGAAAACCAGGCAACCCACTTAAGTAAGTTAGAAATGAAGCAATACATACATGGAGATCGGCCCAAGAAGCTGGCATGTTAATTAGAGCGGAGCTGGTCATGCCCTCTGCAAGCTACAAATTAAAATGACTGGTTAGCAATGGGGTTAGGGAAACACAGCTCAACAAAACAACAAAAGCAAATTTTAGAACAAAATTAAGGAATCAAAACAATGCAAAAGCCTTCCAAATAACAGAGCCACATTCTCCCAAGACTGGACTCTGCCAGCGTGAGGGGAGGATATGGGCCATGATCTGTAATCATTTCCATAGCTATTTTTAGGATAAGCTAAAATGTTCAGGAAAATCCAAATCTGAGGAAAACAGAAGGGTTTGTGGGGGTTGGGGTTGGGCAGTGTTAAGTGAATTTAGTGTTGGGGAAAAGAGACAGTTTAACAGTCCTGGAGACTGGAAGTTTCCGCACATGGATCAGGGACAGCATAGACAATTGCAGGCCAAGTTTCCCTGGTGTTGCCTTACCAATGTGCCTTCCTTGTCTTTACTAGGAAAATCAGAGTACGGCCCAGAGGAGCGTGATGAACAATAGTCAAGCACAACTTTGCTGTCAGTGTGGATGGGGACTGGTCAGGTGTCTGGTCACCACCAGGGTTCCAGAGGGTTCCAGAGGACTGCCTCCAAAGAAGTGTTTTTTTACCCACAAAAGCTTATGCCCAAATAAATCTGTTAGCCTTTAAGGTGCCACCAGACTCCTTGTTGTTTTTATGGATACAGACTAACACAGCTACCCCCGATAGAGGACTGGTCTGTTCTCCTGACCAGCTAACACAGGGCTCAGTTCCTGTCTATGTTGAGAGCTGAGTTGTTGTTAACATCATGTTAGTTAACACGACCTCTTGAGGTAACACGACACCTAAAGTTCTAGCACAGGTGAGCCTGAGCGTGAGGGACAACGTTCGGTCTCCAAGGCCCAGTATCCTTGGCTTCTCTACCAAGATTGGGGGTCAGTAGTAGTGGGGTTTTGTATGACTGTCCACTGGAAACTGCACTGAGACTCACGCTACTTAGAAGCTATGAACGAGGCTGGAAATTGTTATAAATATTGTCTCACGCATGAAAAAAGATGACAGCTCACCTTGTCAACACAGAAAACCAGGGGTTCTGAAACAATTTTTATAGTGGGGGTGCTGAGAGCCATTGAACCAAACTGTAAATCCTATATATGATGGAAATCACTTCAAGTCATGGGGTGCGGCAGCACCCCCAGGACCCCTACTTCCAGCATGTATGCACAGAATCTGAAATGAAATGAGCTACATTCACTGCTGAGGCCAGTGGTGTCAGCAGGAATAAATCAAGCCCAAGGTGTTTTAGCACAGGCGATTAGGGAACTCATGAGCCAGATCTGTTCTAAACAAGCACTGAATGGAGCTGCTTATCCTTGGCCAACAAACAGCTGTCCGGTTGGTTGTTTAGATTGTCTCTTCTCCACCATAAATAATGCAGCAGGCTGAAACTGGACCAACATCTCAAAAGGAGGAAATGTCTGAACTGCACGTTTCTTTTGGGGGTGAGAAATGGTGGGACAAACAATGGGAGACGCTCACCAAGAAACAATGTATTGACGTGAACATCAAGCTGAACTTGACAAATTTCCCATCAAGCTCATGGTTTAAAGTATATTTCAATCCAGTTACATATTGTTGCCAATGGCCCCTCACTGTCCATGGAGTGAAGCATCCAGGGTGCTATAAAGGGGGGAAGATTGTAATAACTGCAACACATTGCGTGAGGCTGATTCTAGAGCCAGACTCTAAAGTGGAATCCCACTATCTGGGCTCAAGCCACAAAATTTAGATCCAAACCCAGGTTTCCAGGGCATCTGCAGCAGTTCAGGATCCAGGGGTCTGGCACAAAGAGGGAGCCCATCCCCTGGTTCTCAACTGGAAAATCACCAATGCTGTGAGCAGGGACTCAGATTTGGGCTTTGATTTCAGCCCACCTCCCACGAGCACCCTGCAGGTTTATGGCAGATAAAACTCAGATTGGGAGCCTTGTGATCTGTTACCCATCAGCTCCACCAGGGTCGCCAAGATTCTCTTTCCCACTTGGCTGGGCTGGTGGTCGGAGCACGTCTCAGCTGAAAAGCAACATGGGGCTCAGATTTCCAAACGTGCTCAGTGCCCACACTGGGGGGGGGGCATATTTCAGCTCCCATTGAGGGACCTTAGGTGACTTTTAAAAGAGCCCATTGAGAACAAGACTGCTGGGGGCTGGAAATATGGCTGCTCTACCAGGTGCCTAAATGGACACTGGGCTCTTCTGGAAAACCTGGCTGACAAATGTGGGTGTTGAGTCCTTGTCAAAGTTCAGGCCCATGAGCATCTGCCAGAAGGGTTTAGTGTAACTGGGCACCAAGGTGTCATTCAGGAACCCTGCAAAAGGGTGCTGGAGAGCCTGGGTGCAGTAGAGTTTCCTTCTTGTGGGTCTCAGGCAGTACATTTCTTGCTCTACGTTATTACCCATGACATTTCTATTGCATTATGTACACGGTAACAATGGGCACATTCTGCACACATTTTTTTAAAACAAACTTACCATCCCACACCTGCTAGAGACAAGGGTGCACCTCAGCTCGGTGGCATCAGAGGCCGTGTTTCAAAATAAAAAGACAACCATGTGATCCTGTTCCCAAATTACACTAATCTGATGTGCTAGAAACCAAAACCAGACTTGGAAAGAAGTGGAGCAAACGGCTTAGAGACACGCCGAGGAATACACAATGCACTCAAGACGAGGGGGAAAATAACCTTTTCCCTTGCTTCAGACACAATCGGACAATCAGTACAGAGCAATGCTGGCATCCACTCCCCTCCACATGTGTGTGCAAGCATGAGGCAGACGGGGAGTCCATACATGGCTGGGTAAAGTTTCCATTTGCCAAAGACAAGACAGAAAAATGCCCAAAGCAGTTTGGGACCTGATTGCTTGAGAGATCACTTCTCCCACACATGGCACACTGCTCATTGTAACCACTGGGGGTGCCTGAGCTGAAGGCCTAAAGGCTATTATGACTCATATGGCAGTAGTAGTTAAAGGCCCTAACACAAGATCTGGGCCCCACTCCAGGTCACAGGTGGGGACAGAACCCAGGTTTTGCCTGACTCTCTGTCTGTTGCACCATGCTTCCTCCCAATGCTTCAGATGGGAGGGGACAGCTGGCAGGGTGATCTCCAGGAGGAGCCCCCCGCTTTGGAACTCATCCCCACTCCTTCTTCTGAACTTGCCCATATCTGTGGAGCTAGAGGTTACACTGCAACGCCCATCTTCACAGAAGGGTCACATGGTTCTCTCGGTTTACTGGACCACCTGAGAGAACAGAAAATTATACCCCAGCTATAGAATTCTATAGGATAGTCAAACACCCTACAGAAAGGTTAGAGAGAGACGGCGGGTGAGGTATTGGACCAACCTCTATTAGTGAGACAAGCTTTCGAGCCACCCAGAGCTCTTCTTCAGGTCTGGGAAAGGTACTGAGAGTGTATTTACTGATAGCGTTGTGTTTAGCTATGACATTCTCAGTACCTTTGCCAGACCCGAGGAAGAGCTCTGTGTGGTCTGAAAGCTTGTCTTTCTCACCAACAGATGTTGGTCCAATAAATGATAATACTTCACCCACCTCGTCTCTCTAATAACCTGGGACCAGCACAGCTACACCTGCACTGCACACAACTACAGAAAGGCTGTCATTTTCTATTAAATTCGATAGGACTAGAATTGTTTCCATAGTCCTTTATTTGTTTCACACAAATAAAATTCCACAGGACTTTTGCATAACAATGTCAATTTTCATGGGCTTTTTGGGGTGAGAATGGAAAGCTTGGTTGGCTGTCGGGAGATTTTTATTATTATTTTCTGGGAGTATGGCTGGGCTTCTGGATCTGGGGTGATTTCAGTCACGTATTTTTTTTATTTGATTTGATTTATTAACAGATCCATTCTTTTACAACAGAAATCTTATAACACTTGTTTTACAACTTAAATAGAAATAACATAGTATATACACAAATACACAATTATAAATTGGCCTATGGGAGTCCCTAAAGCTGAACTGATGAGACCTTTCATTATCTCATGTTCAGGTCCAAACTTCTGTTTTTCTTACCTTTATATGCATAACCTGTTCATTAGTTGTCCTATCAAAACTCTACACAATATTAAGCTTTTCTCCTTTTTCCTCCTATTTTCTTTGTCTTACTATCTTAATTTTGAGTTTCACTATTGTTGAAGGGATTTCTCTCTCCCATAGTATTCAAAGAAAGTTCTCAAACTATCCAATTTGCTGACAGCGATTCCTCCAGCAAACTCCAAAAAGTTCCACCAGATTTCTCAGTACAGGAGTTAGCTTTTTTTCTTTCTCCTTTGTAAAACTCTGACTTGATGAGTTAATTTTTCTAGTACCAGAATTTCCCACACTTTTTGATACCAGTCAATACATTTAGGGGAGTAACTCCTCTTCCACCATCTTGCTATGGTAATTCTAGCAGCAACCAGGAGATGAGTGATCAATTCCTTAGAGCTTTTATAAGATGCAGAGTTTTTAGGACAATTTAACAAAAACACTAAGGGGTTATCTGACAGCTGACACCATTATCTCCTGTATGGAGTCCCCAACAGCTTTCCAAAATGTCTTAATTTTGGGGCAGGCCCACCATGTATGCTCCCATTTTACTACATCCTCTCCAGCATTTTGCCCGCCCTGTTCCATAAATTTCTTTAACTTTAAGGGGAGTTGGGTGCCTTTGATAAAGAATTTTAATGTCATTTTCTTTTTATTAACATGTTTATTGAGATAGACAGAGAATCGCTCCATATGTTCTCCTGTTCCTCAATTTCAGTGTCTATGCATACCTCAACTTTCCATCTTTTCATGAACATAGTTATTTCCTGTGGGTAACAGTGATTACTTTGTTAGGCGTGGAGATAAGCCTTTGAGTTTCATGGATGTAGTGAGTAGTTTCTCAAATGCTATCAATTTTCAGCTTAGGTTTGCCTTTTTTGGGGGGTGGGGTGAAAAATGTCTCAACAGTATTGATATGCTGGAATGTTGATGTCTTTTGCAAGGTGTAGTACAACGGAGCATGTTTTTGATTCTTGTAAGATGTGCCTAGAGCACTGGCAAGTACTTTTTTCCTTTGCTGGTTGTATGAAATTGAAGTGAATATATAAATGGTTTAATTTCGTTTTACATATATATAAATTAAAACTCTAAGCTACTCCCTGCTCAGGGTTCTTTGAGGCACACCCATATTCTCTACGTATGTCTTCTAGAGACTGATAGATCTTTGGGGCCAGAATCGTCTTAATTTGTGGACCTTGCGCACACAGCCAGTACTAAAATAATAATAGTAATTGTCCTCCCAGTTTTGCTCTTCATTAAAATAGACATTCAGGAGCAATAAACAAAAAGGTAAAAACACAGGAATGGAAAGTGCTAGAAAAACACGAAAGATTTACTTTTACAGCTCCCAAAGCAAAAGCAAAACAAAAGTGTTTGTGCTCTGTAAATGTCAAAATGCTTTACAGGGGACGGCAAATATCATCATTGCTGTTTTACAAGTGGAGAAACCTATAGCATCGAGAGGTGAAATGATTTGCCCTGGTTACTGGCACAGCCAGGACAAGAATCCAGCTCCCTCATTGGCCAGGCCAAAGCTCTATGTACCAACCTATACAGACTATAACGCCTGTACAGACTGTATTCGTGAAATATGGGCATGTGCTATGTAGTCCATCATTCCCCCAGCCTCATAGACAGGGAAGTTGTCAGGTTAAAAGAAAAAGATGAAAGAAAAACAACTTTTGATTGGTATGTTTTGGACATTTTGTGCCAAATTCTCATAGATTCAAGGCCAGAAAGGACCATAATCAGATGAAGTCTGACCTCCTGTGTAGCCAAGGCCTTCAGTGGTGCATTAACCCGGCCACACAGCTGTCTAGACAAGGATTTAAAGGTTAACACATGTTGACTAACTCCTTCTAAAAGTCTAACGTTGACAGAGCACATTCCCTTTACTGCTGCTAAGCTGGTCACGTTAAGCACATGCTAAGCTGGACAAGCCTCTTGCTGTGCACATGTGATCAATTGCACGTGATAAATTAGAAGCCAACGATGAAAATCTGGCCCATGGAACCCAAAGACGGGATTGTGGCTGGAGAACCACTCAAAAAGGAGTAACTACCCAGCTCCAATGTCACGTGGCACTAGTCATCATCCCAGATGCCTTGCGATCAGGGTTCAGACAAGGGCACAGCTCCAGTGGCACTAAAAGATGACCTCCTGGCCACAGACACAGGTCAGATCTCCAGGCTCGCACTGCCGGACCTCGCCGCAGCCTTTGACAGAGTGAACCAGATAGTACTGCCAACCCGCCCAACGTGATATAGCGAGAGCAGATGGCGCAGCACTGCAGGGGCTCCAGTCGTCCCTCTCCAGCAGAACTCAGAGTGATGATGAGCAACTTCTCCTCCTCTTCGAAGGCCTGGGACCTGCTGGGCCCCACAGGGATCCAGACTAGCCTTGCATCTCTTCGGTATCTACATGAGACCTCTGGGAGAGGGAATGAGATGACCCCTGCCCCCAGATTTAGCGGCTGATGAAATTCAGCTATGCATCTCACGCTCACTCACCGCCACTGCTAACAAGTCCGATTGTCTATAGGAAATTAACTCTTGGATGAAGAGCAGCTGGCTCAAGCTGAACCCAGGCAAGACCCAAGTGATGCTGCTTGGTTGGGGGAAATGCTCTGAAGAGCTGGCGAAGACATTGTCTCCACCTTCCATCGAAGGCTTCCAGCCCCCATTTGTTAAAAGGCTGCAAAGCCTTGTGGCTCTATTTGACACCTCGCTAAGCCCGGATGATCAAGGATCATCAGTTTCCAAAAAATGCCTTCTTTCACCTCCAGCTCACCTGGAAACTTCCTCCCTTCCCCTCAACAAGGAGCAGGCCCCAGTGATCCCTGCGTTCATCAGCTGCAGACTGTATTACTGTAACTACCTGTGCCTGAAGCTGCAGGTGAAAATGATTCCTGGGCTCTAGCTGGTACAGAATGCAATGCCCACTTTCTCCATGGCTCAGGCTATGGTAAACACATCACACCCACCCTCAAGACCCTGCACTGGCTCCCTGTCAGCTTACAATGCTGGATTAAGGCCTTGGTCCTAATTTTCAAAGCAATTAAAAGATCAAGCCCCAGCCACATCAAAGACTGAACTTCGACCCATGACACCCCATGACAGCTGCGCTCCTCTGGGACAGGGCAGAGCTCAAAGCCCTGAACGGAATGCTGGAGAGCTAGGGTCAAAGCGCTCCCTGTTGAAGGGATCCCGCCACAGGACAATCGCCCACAGGAGATCAGGTGAATCCAGGGCCTGACCATAGTTAGGAAACATTGGAAAGACTTTATCTTTGAAAAAGCCTTTCCACCATCATTGACATGCACAATCTGAACACCCCCCTTTCGTTCCCAACCCCCCCTAAAAATCCCTACCGCCAAGCAGAGTTCTGACCCCCGAAAGGGAGAAGAGCTGGAGACTCCAGGAAGGGGGACTTGGTTGTTGCTATTGATTTTACATGGAAGCAGCTTGAATACTATGGCAATGGGTGGCAGGATTATATCCTAAGACACATAGATACTAGATAGGGAACACTCCAAAGTCTGGAGGCTTTTAGGGCTGGGAGATTGAGGCTGTCTCTGATTAGCACATGCAATGGTGAATAACAACAGGTTAGGACCAGCAGCTCAAAGTTCAGGTGCATTTCAGAGCCTGTCTGCTCTGGAAGTCTTGCTAGATCAGGTTCCTGTATGAAATTTACTAATAGACACCCTACTCTGAGCTGGGATGGAAATGACTGTTTTCCTTTGCGGTTTCAGCATTTCCTGGCCAAATCCAGGCAAGGAATCACCCAGTTCTGGAAGGAGTCCTCACTCCCCATGAAAGTCAATGGAGATAAAGGTCATATTCAGAGCTTGCAGGATTTAGTGCTTAGCTCTGCAGGAAGCTTCTGCAACGAAGCCAGAAACCATGCAAATCTCAGCTAAACTTTGGGACTTGATGATACCAGAGGAGACACCTTCTACATTTTGGGGGGGATCCCTTCCCATGATTAGTGCAGTAATAACCTTAACCCCTTGTATCTGAAGAGCTCATGGCCTCTGCAGGGGTGGTTAAGTATTTTTCTTATTTAGCCAATGGAGAAAGAGAGGCACAGAGGCCAGATTCAGAAGCAAACTGTCTCCGGGTTTTGATCCAGGCTTCCCATGTGAGCTGCTGCTTTCAGACCTGGACCTTAAACTCCTCCAACGTTGGAGGGGTTCAGAGCTGAGGTTCGGACCCCTTGCTATGCTTGCACATGCAGTAGCAGCCCCCCGCAATGCTGGATGAATGCCGAGGTTTGAAGCAGTTAACTATCGATCCCTCTTTTCTCTCCCCCAACCCCCTGCCGCTCGCTGGCCCTAAATAAAATTAATGTTTGTTCTCTCCGTTCCTGGCTGGAATAGCATGCTGGGGGGTGGGGGGCGCAGGAGGGGTGGATCTTGTGGCGCCAGTGGTGACAGGGTGCGGCAAACAGAATAATTATTTGCCCATGACGATCCACCGCATCTAAACAGGATTAATTTTTGCCATTTAAACAGTTGCACAATGCCAGGGCATTCAGTATACACAATAGAGGAGTCTCTCAGCCTCGCTCCAAATTAGCCTAATTAGGAGCAGGCTTCAGGGTCGGCTTAAAGAAGAAACGGTCTGTAGTCTGATGCGGCGTGTCCGTCTCCCAGCAGCTGTTTTAGCCCTACCGCTTTGGAGACTTGGTAGAGATCAGCTGGAAAAAATAAACTCAGCCCAGTGATGACAGATAGATCAGCAGAGATAGTGGCTGCATAGACTCAAATTAAATCGATACACACACAGTCGTGGTGCGTGCCAAGGGCCTAATTCTGCACTGATCCAAACCTCCAGCTGTCATTAACACCACACCGTCAGCAGCATTTTCCATTCACTTGACACTGGCGGAAACGGCTGTGCAAGGCCTGTGGTGATGGGGAATCAAACGTGCTTCTGAAGAGGCCTCCCACGCAACCCCCACTTAGAGGGTGCCTTTATTACAATTTATCGCTTCTATGGCTCAATGGCAGGCGTAAATGGGAGCACTCGGGTATGGAGCCTGCTGCTACTGAAGTCACTGGCAAAACTCCCATTGACGTCAGTGAGTAGAATGGGACCGTTTTTTAAGGGTATGTCTATATGCAGCTCAAGCAGACATACCTGGGCCAGCGGGGTTCCCAGAGCAGTGATGTTGCAGCAACGTGGGTTGGAGACGCCCGTCCAGAACCGTGGGTAATTACCAGCATCGCCAGTTCACACTGCTGCTGCACCACTCCAGGACCCAAGCTAGGTAGATACAAGCTAGCTCAGGCATGTCAGCTCGAGCGGCAAACACAGTCAGTGGCTGCAGTGTAGACGTACCCTTAGAAGCCTGAATAGCTGATTGGTGCCTAAATTGTTTGTGTTTGTAGTTAACTGCACCCCCAACACTGGTAGTGACCTTTTAAAAATAAACCAGGGCTCATAGGTATATGTCTATTTATATACGCATGCATGTCTATCTATATAATCCCTGCAGTTTCTCTCTCTCTCCAGCATACTGCAGACATGTAAGCATGCATACATATAGAGCTACACAACAAATAGCAATTTTTTTTTAAAAATTCAGATTTTTCAATGCAAATTAAAACACCAGCACTGAAATTTTTCAGTTTTCCAAACAAAAAAAACAAAAAGATTCTGAGCTTGCTCCCTTTTTTTCCTCCTTCCCCCCGCATTTTTCAGTAGCAACATGGGGGGGAAAAGAGTGGAGAAAGCAAAAAGGACAGGGAGAGGGAACAGCATGAGAAAGGAGAGGGAGGAGGAAATTAACAGTCAACACTTTTTTCTGTTTTTCCCATAAAAAAAAAAAACAGAAGAAATCACAAAGGAATTAAAATCTTCCTGACATTTTTGGAAAAAAAAAAAGGCCATTTTTCAGACAAAAAAGATAATTCGGAACAATTTCATCCAAGATCTGGATGCAATGTCCAGCTCTTCACAGACCCCCTGTGTGACCTGGGACAAGTCACTTAGGGTCAGATCCTCAAAGATATTTAGGCTCCTCCATTGAACTCAATAGGAGTTAAATGCCTGAAATCTTTGAGGACCTGGGCCTTTATCCCTCCGTGCCTCAATTCCGCATCGGTAAAATAGGGACTGTAATCCTCACTCCTCCCATTTGTCTGCCTCCCCTGTTGATATTGTCAGCTCTTCCGCACAGGGGCTGACTCTCGCGGTGCGTCTCTGCAGCGCCTACCACAATGGGGCCATGAATTCGGTGGGGGCTCCTTTAAACATGAATAACATGGGCAACAGGCGTGTTGTCTGTGGACAGACGGGAGAATCAGGCTTTATGGACAGCAGCCACCCACGCCTCAAAGGACATTCTGCCCTCATTGGGAGATTCTTACCAACCCAAGACAAATGAAGGGGGAAAAATGGCCGATACACCCGGGCGTTTCAGAGACTGCGACACTGATTCCACGCCCAGGCCCTGAGGGCAGTTCTATCGGGGCAGTGACCTGTGCGTGATGGCGGTGCCGATACTCTTGCCTCTATCCAGGCTTGCTCATGAAGTGCTGCTGGGGGTCCTGGGGGCAGGCAGGGGTCTTCATGCTGGTGGCCATGATGCAAGCCCAGCCCCCGCCGGACTAAAGACTCCAGGAAGAATTACCACCGAGATGAGATTCCTCCTCACTAGGAGGCCTTCATCAGTGGGGAACGGGAGCAGAGTTCCTCTCCCTCGGCCGTGCTTCCTGACCACCACTGGGATTGCGGCCACTACCTTCTGGTGCAGCAAGGGCCGAACTGCAGCATTTAGTCACGAGTCTGAGAAGAAGGCCCCCATGGGGCGCTCTAGAACCAGCCTGAGAGACAGGAGCATTTTCCAGGCTGCAACGAGGGTAGCAACTTACCCGGGCCACAACTCCTTAATGCTTTCCACTCCTACCCTGAGGTCAGGGTCTGTGACCCATCCAGCCCTAGATCTGAAAGGAGCTAGTCTCTAGCTCTGGGCCTCGCAATGGAAGGGCTGCAGAACAGAGCACTTGAGCAACTGGGCCAAAAGGAACTGGCACAGAGGCCTCGCTTAGCGTGCCGGGCAGAAACTCCCAGTACAGCTGCAGCCTTGTCTCCGTGCCCGCAAGATTCTCAGCGGGCCGCTCTAATAAAGAGCATTTATAAGAGGAAATATTTTTTTCCCACACAAAGGCAGCAATTGAAATAATAAACAGCCGGCAAAATAAAGTTTAGGAATTTCCATTAACAAGAGAAAGAGGGCAATTAGTGAAGTGGCTTGGATCGCCCGGGTGCGTTTGTTTGCCCAGTCTCAGAACGCCAGACTGAGGGGATGGCCAGGGAAAATGAAAGGCAGCCACTTTAAAAACTAATCAAAGGAAATGCTTTATCTCGTAATCAGCCTGGGGAACTCTCTGCCACAATGTACCACTGAAGCCAAGAGATTAGCAGGAGTGGACATTTGTATGGATAAGAGAAATATCCAGGTAAAATAGTAGATGTTAAAAAAATAATTAACAAGTGCTTTGGAAGGGATATAAACCCTCCTGCTTCAGGTCATAGCCCAATTAATGGGTGGTCAGGAAGAAACCTTTTTCTGTGGGCAAGTTATTCCATTAATTGTTGGGTTTCTTGCCTCTTCCACTGAAGCAGGTCTTACCAGCTACTACTGGCGACAGGATATTGAACTAGACAGACCAATGACTGATCCAGTCTGGCAGTTCCTATATTCCTAACGCAAGGAATTATTTGAACCTTTCGCCCAAGCTCGAACTCGGCACTCTGCATTATGGTTTGGAAGAGTTCTCTTTGCTCCTTCCTCGCCCCCTGCCATTCTCTCTCACTTCTGGGCTTCCCTGGCTCTAGTAATGTTGCTGAGACAGGATCAGGGAATACTGGGCATCTCCCTCTGAGGCCTGTTCTTGAGCACTCTCCGGCCAAATCTGCTATATATGGTAATTAGTAACAACTGCTCCATGCAGCTATTCGCCTCTCCATTTCCAGAAATGTCTCACTAACAAGAGTGGGCCCTCAGACTGCCACAGTAGGATCTAAAAGCAATCATGTTTGACAGCTGTTTCGCAAACTTACATCACCCACCTACCCCCCCTTTGCAGCCTGGCACAGCACAAGCTTGCGGCATGTTTCCCCAAACTCTGGCGGCGATGATCCCAATTTGGGGACATGCTTCCTTGAACAGAACCATGGCGTTTTGGATGGTTGCCTATCACTACTGGAATCTTGCCGCTTTCCTGATGCCAAATCTGGGCCCAACCCGAGAAGCTTAGCTCCCACTGAAGTTGATGGCTGGGACCTTCGGTGTCTTTAGGCTCTGAGTCAATGATGCCCTCTTACCTTTGGGGGATTGTGGGCTGGCAGGCTCGCTCACCTGCCTGGGGCAATAACCAGCCACTCCCTGATCAGCTCACTCTCAGTCCTTGCCTCGGGGCTCAGTTTATTGTCCATGTACACTGACAACAGAAAGCAATTGTCCCAGTATGGCTTGTGGGGTTCTGGCAGTTTAGTGGTCGGGGTCTCCCCTCAGGCTGGGGATGGTCCGCAGAGCCATCTGCCCACAGCCCACTGCCTGCAGCCTGGACTGTAGCTATAGGAGACCATTCCCCTATTCCTCTCTGGGTCCCAGGCCCCGCCTCTGTAACCCCCAGCTGGTAATCACCAGGCCCAGTCACCTGACGCTGCCCTGCTGGGTCTGATGATTCCCAGCACTCTCCTGCCAGGCTCCTAAGAGCAAGGTTGGCTGGCTGCTCCCAGGCCCTTCAAGGGGCTGGCCACCCTAGGACAAGGACCTTTCCTCGCTTAGAGGTGTCATTCATTTCTGGCGGCTTGCAAACAAAGCCCATTACAAATGGGATGAACCGGGAAACCATGCAGAGGGATCTATGTGCAAAAGGATTGTGTGTCGCAGCCCCTGATGCAGAGTCGAAAAGAGACCATTGCTTCAAACACAGCCACAGACCCCACCTATATAGGGCCCCCGAACACCAGTGGCAGCGGTCTGCAGTTCCTATCTGCATGGCCGATAGCAAAGCTTGGGGAAGGGGTTTATTTCCCCACAGCTGGCAGTAAAGAGAAACCTCGGGGCAACTACCGTACAACAAAGAGAATCCCACTGGGGATCGGGGACCTTGTTTCCTGGTGCACGGGGCAGCGTGCTTGCAGCCAGTTTAGCTGTTGCTGTGTTTGGATGTCTACCCCACCAGCTGTGATCCATCTCATTAGGAGGCTATTCAGCTTGGGCTGGCCTCCTACAAAATCCAAACATGCTGCCAGGAGCAGAGATTAGAGCTGGTCCCAAATTTTCCAAGGAAAATGGGGAGGGAGGTAGTTGGAAAAGAGAGTTTAATCAAAAACAAACAAAATATTCATTTTTGACAAAAATTTTCATTTTTGGAAGTTTTTCAAAGCAAATAATTTCAGGAGGTGGGGGCAGACTTTCTTTCTTTCTTTTCTCTTTTTTTGTAATTTTTACATTTTTTGCTTTCAAAATGGTGGGTTTCCCTCCTTTTAGTCAGTTTCCCAATTTTGGCCAGTTAGAAACCAGTAACACTTTCACTTTTAAAAGCAACATTTCCGTCACTTAACTGTGTTACATTAAAAGTAAAAGTGTTTGCCCCCATTATCCCCCCTCTTCTGACTGTTCCCCAACATTTATCAGTTGGGAAGCAGTAACAGAGCACAGAAAAAGTGCAGGGGAAAACCTAATTTCCCCCATTTCCAAATTTCCCAGCAGGAAAACCAGAATGTCCCAATGGGACTATTGCAAAAGGGGATTTTCCCCAAGAGAACTTGGGCAGGAAAATTCTTGGTTCTCTGGCCAGCTCTAGTGAAGATCTTCATCTGCTTTAACTCACAGATCATTAGAAGCACATCAAGAGCAATTTCTCCAGATTACCCCACCACTGGCCCAAGTCCCATCCAGGGATAGCCCACCTTGCTGGGTGCAATACACAGTCAGGGGTTAAATCTGCCCAGCGAAGTAACTGGAGTGACAGCAAGAATGAATTTGGCCCCAGGTGCCCATGTGAACGGCACCTTCCCCATGAGCAGGAGCCTGAGACGCCTCATGTCTCCCATGACTGATGAAGCAGACACAGTCGAAGCTGAATTCTTCGCCATCCTGGGGTAAATCCAAAGAGACTCTGACAGAGGTGCTCCGAAATTAAACCATGTGACTGAGAGCAGAGCTTGTCTCACTGTTGCCTAGGAGGTACTGAGAAGAGACGGCCAGAAGTGCTGCAGAACTGAAGCCGGAGTTTCCACCAGCATCGGTTCCCTCCCCACATCCCCTGTCCCTCCAGGCACCATCTCATGCCTAAACAAAGGTCCCGCCCGCCCCTCCGCCACCCCTTACAAAGTCAACCAACGCTGGACCCCCATCCCTTGCCCAGAGCAAATACTGTGCTCACAAATTCCTGGAAACGACCTTCTGAAATGCTAGTCAAGCAAACAACAGGCACCCCCTAATCAGATTATTTACCGGGCTTTGACCTGAATTTTGAAGGACATGCTCATAAGAAAATGCTCATCCCAGCCCAGTCTCCAGGTGCCGCGCCGCCAACAACTATTCTGTGGGATTCTTCTCAACGGGCATCTTTAGTACCAATCCACCCTTTGCTAACACACACCTCATAACCCAGCCACCTCCCCGGCCCCTCAGAGAAGATTTAACAGCAATCCCTGGGCAGAGGTAGCATGGTCCAGCACATTACGCACAGACCTCGGAATCAGCAGTCTGCCATTAGCTTACTGTGTGGCACTGGGCAAATTACTTCACCGCTGCCTGCTTCAGTTTCCCCCCTCTGTGAAGTGGGGAGAATAACATCTGTTAGAGCTAGACAAAAAACAGGATGACAGTTTCATGAACATTTTTGACTCTGTCTAATAATATATGACTATGTCTAAATCTTCTATAGTGCTTTTCATGAGTAGATCTCCAAGTGCTCTTCAAAGGAGATCCTGCATTTTACAGATAAGGTATAGAAAGGACTTGCCCAGGGTCACTACCAGAACTGGAAAAGAACCGGGGCCTCCTGAGTACCAAGCCAGTCCCTTATTCACTACGCCACACTGCCTCTCCTTTGGCATAAAGCACTTTGAACTCTACAGAAGAAGAGTGGTTTTATCATTCTGATTCTCAGAGAGGTCTCTGTGACAATCAGGGTCCGGACTCCGCAGAGGGAAAGCAGGGGGTCTGAACCCCAAAGAATAAGTATTGAATCAGCTAATTTATAGTACAATAATATTGTATACAAAGTGTATCAAGTAAGGTATTATACAAAAACTGGTGACACGCTGGTCATGAATATATTTATGTGATGTACGGATGAATGGTGTGTTAAGAGTTATGTTATGTGCTGGAAATATGTTCCTACAATATGTTTGGGGGGCAGAGTTGATAAAGAAGCCTGTCTTACACAAAGGAATGTGCATTTACCTGTCTGGGTCAAGCTTTGTAAGCCCTGGACAATGGCAATACATTTACATATAAGGTAAACAAAGCAATCAAGCTAACAGGAGGTGGAGGAAACAGCGTAGTGAGCACATCGGGGGACAGAGTCTGCACCCCGGGACATCTTCCTGGCTCTCGAGGTCAAGACAATGGACTCTGGGAAATACCAGGGGAGCCAAAAGACATTCTAGTTATCTAGACCCTACGGGACGGCACCCTCTGATTCTGGGAATGTTGGATCCTCTTACCAGGAAAGGCTGGAGATGCTTTTAGCTTGACGGAAGTGAGCAAGCTGTTTAGACAAAGCCATAGCTTGCTAGGATCAAGTTTTGGGCACTACAAAACATGCTATTTTTGTTTGTTTTTAACCATACCCATTTCTTTTTCTCTTGCTTAGCATCACTTAAAACACTGTTTTTTATTAATACAGCGTTTTTCTTAGATTTACTGTAACCCATGCAGTACTGTTATATTGATGTAAAGAGTGAGTCTGCAGCTCAACTAATAGGTAGGTGTGGGTACCATCTCTTTGGAGACAGCAAAACGGAATTATTTCCAGGGGTGTCCAGTGAGAGGGACTGGACTCAACAGAGACATGTCTCTGGGGAACTCAGGAACTGGGGGTCCCTGATTGTTACTTGCCAGGCTAGGTGAAGATGGGCAGAGTCTCGAGGAGTTTGCTGGTGAAGCACAGACTGGTGTGGCAGGGGGCGGACACACAGTCTAACCTCCAGCAAAGCTCACCCCTTCTGACACAGTGGCTTAAGGCTCTGGGTTTCCTGAACAGAGCATCACAGTATCCTATTACTAAACTTTCAGTCTTTTCCAAGACATGTTCCAGTGCCTTTCCTGGTACATTATGAAACATCATCATAAATAATTCAAATGAATCCACAAATGGCAAACAGAGACCGAGTACATTTTTATCGCATGATCCTTTGGGTGTCCCCCCCCCCCGTTTGATTACGAGTGTTCACTTAGATCAACATTTTCAAATCTGGGTGTCAAATTCACCTGCTAGCTCCATATTTAGCTTGATTTGCACAGGTTCTGAGCCCCTGCTGCTCCCAGTGGTTGTGAGTGCTCAGTACTTTTGAGACGCCAAACCACCTTTATTTAGGTTTCTAACCATGGATTTAGGAGCCTAATCTTCAGGCAGCTGCATTTCAAAATGTTACCCTTGTTCCCTAGCTTTGCAAATTTCAGTCCTTTGCAACGGGCTCCCTTGCCAGGGGTGTGGATTAACAGGGATGCATAAGCAAGGATTCTAGTGCTATGCAGACAACTTTTACTGCTGCACTTTGACCCAAACTTTCAAGCCACCTAGTCAAGGGCCCTGGTGTGCAAAGATGCTGTGGATTGAGCACACGTGACACACTGGTGGGTAGGTTGCACTAAGATGCCACATTAGAGGCAGGGGAAGCAGTGTAATGCACACATAGAGAGGGTGGTGAATTAGGATTACAGATGGAACTGAAGTGTCAAGTTCATCTTCAAACCAGGATCTGAACCAGAACTTCCCCAAAGTTCCGGGAGACTGTTTGATCCTGGGGTGCTGGTGTGGACCCATTTCCAGGGAGGATCATATAAGTTATGGGGAGGAGACCTACTGGACTGCAGAGTCCCCCGGGGCATTACAGAAGGAGGTGACCGATACCCAGCCGAGGTGAGGAACAAGCAGCAGGAACAGAAGAAATGGGAGACCCTGCTTTCCACAGCAACGGAACACAAGGTATGATGAGAAACAGAAGAGAGATACTGTAAAAAGCAGCATTGTTTCCAGGGAACAAGGGCTTTCCATTCCCAGGATTCTGTGCAGCGTCAGGGGCTCCTTAAAGTAGGCAGTGAGGAATCTGCGGGATTGGCAAAGCGGGCGCTTAGCACACCAGAGGGGGAAAAGCAGGAGCCCATTAAAATGCTCCACTGACCTTCCTGGAACCCCTCATCTTGGGGTTTCTTAGCAATCGAGTTCACATGCAGCCCTGTGCCTCAAACACACAGGCTTAACCATTTGCACATGTTCAACAGCAGCTAAGAAGGCCAAACGGTTACGGAGCTGGGAAGCCTCATGTTCGGGAGCTGAGCTCAGAAATGGTGCCCTCTGGAGACCACAGTCTTCTCGACCGCATGGGCAGGGCTGGAATGCCAGCGAGCAGCACCAGACTGGCAGCTCGGGAAGGGGAAGCAGCAACATGTTCTTCCTTCGGCACCTCCCCTCGAGCGAGTCAAATCCCCCGGATTGTCGAAATCCCAGAAAACGCCACAGCCTGTCACTACCCACCCACAACTGGGTTTTCTGAAAACTCTGCCCTTTCAGATAACAGCCAGAGACAGAGGGTTGGTCCCCGCAGATCTGGCAGTCAGCAGCTGCTGCTGCTATAAACACTGCACCTCTGCTTCCAGCTCCACTGGTAGAACAAAGCCAATAAAAACTGAAACAGGCTGGAGTGGTCCTTTGTTTCCACAGGACGGAAATCCACCGCCTGTTTCTTTTCAGTGCAATGACCACTCTGCTGTTTTCCACCAGCGGGAGCAGTCAGAGTCTGGGGGCCACAGTGTGGGTGCAGGCAGAAAGAAGGAGCCTGAGCGATGGACCACCACAAAATTCTAGGCTGTGCCCTAAAGGCGCCCAGAAGGACTAGCCAGGAAAAGAGAGCGGCCTTGTACACTGGCATAGGACTCAGGAGACCTGGGTCCAGCTCCCAGCTCTACCCTGGCCTCCCTGTGTGACCTTGGGCCACTCAGTTTCTCGGATCCCCCATCTGTAAAGTGACAAGCACCTGTCTCATCTACTCAGGCAGTGTGCATCACTTTGGGGCAGGGTGCATCACTTGCTAGGTGTATGTACAGCACCCAGCCCAGCAGCGCCAGGGTCTTAGGAGGGACCCTCTAGGGGCTATTTGAATAGACCTGATAATAGGTTGCTGTAGATCTTTATTGTAGAGCAACAACCAACTGCTAACCAAGGGGACCTGTGTGAGGGCCAAAGGGATAATTCAGTATAGGGACGGGCTCAGCAAAGAAGCTACCTGCTGCTGCGGCAGCCAGGCCAAAGCAGAAGGGCCCAGACCATCAGCTCAGCATCAATTTTAAATGGTGAAGGAAACCCAAACTCAAGAATTGGCTGCCTGCCCCTTTAAGCTAACAGACACACACCAGACGTGAGTGCTCAGCTGCAGTGCTTAAGCCTGGGTCCTGACCTGGCCCTGGTGTTCTGGGCTAGTGCAGGGAAACTCCTCTTCTGCCCTAGCCCCACTCAGCACTGCCCCTCAGAAGAAGCTGGCAAGCCTTCTTAACTGGCCTGCTGCCTCCCTATTGATCAGTGTCTCCTCCTGGCCCTTGTAGGCCCGCAGAGGACTAAGTTTCATTGGTAGCCAGGCCTGAGTGGGTTTTCCTTAAGCAGGGGGATGCCAGGGCACTGATGCCTCCAGGAGAAGGCAGGGGAGGCCTGATAGACCCCTCGCACCCCACCCCGTCTTGTGTTCAAATGGAGGGAAGGAGGAGGAAACTGGGATCCTTTGTCCTGCTTTGGGGGACCAAACACCTGTCCCTACTCAGAGACACTGGAAGCGGCGAAAGGACAGGCCGCCGACCAGGTGCAATGTGCGTATTGCAGGGTCAGTACAGTTCACAATACATCGCAAAGCCCCACCCCCTGCCCCAAACCCATGCAACCCCAGCTGCATTCTGCTGCCAAAGAGATGGAGAAACCTAGTTTCTTTCTACCGCTATCACTCCTTCCCTACCTGAACAGGGATCAGGGGCTCCTTGTCGTCAATATCAATGAGGACCTCGTCTCTGGGGGTGAGGCTCACCTCATCTGCAAAGAGAAGAAGGGTGGATCTAACCAAGAAATTGATGCTTCACAGAACACAGAGGCCAGCAGCTTGAGGACCGACATGCTAACTTTATTATCTACTGAGATTCTGTCCATCTGATTCTTTAATGTTTTAATCCACCACCCTGTCACTGAGCAATTGATATACATTTATACACACATTGCCACTGTTTATGTAGGACCTACACTACGTTGTGCTTTGCTACTGGGCAAGTATCAATGGGAGTACCGCTAAAAGTATCTCACAAAACCACCAGCACAAATGGCACTAATTGGCTCCCTTTGATGACAATCTCAAAATTATTCACCAAACAATGAGACTTAACCACCTGTGGAACTCACTGCCACTAGGTATCACTGAGGCCAAGAGCCCAGCAGGATTCAAAAACAGGATTCAGCATTTTTACAGGAATAATGAGCGCATCCACAGTTACATTAACGCAAATAATAGAGAGAGAAACCCTGATGCTCCAGAGTATATCAACCTCTAACTAATAGGGGTCAGGAATAAATTTCCTCTAGGGGCAGGCTATTCTATAACTGTCCAGTAAGGGGTTTCTCACATCTTCCTCTGAAATAGCTAGGACTGACCACTGTCAGAGATGTACCTTGGAGTCTGATCCAATCTGGCAATTGCCCTGTTCATAAGTATTATTGCTCCCAACATACTGGTGGAAAATGTAAATCTGTGGCTTGCCCACCACGCACAATGGATCTATCGAGGGTACTTCTCTGGCCTCCATCACCTGAGCACCTTTCCGTGTTTAATGTATTTATCCTCACAATCCCCTGCAAGGAAGGAAAGTGCGATCATCCCACTGTTGCAGATGAGGAACTGAGGCACAAAGAGGCATCTCCTCAGCTGACTGATCAGGATTTCTCACTGCCCTTCCCTCTAGCTCTATCTGGCCTCAGACAGACTGAGTCTCCTTCTACGCTGTTCCTGATGAGACCCACCTGCTCTGACTACCAGGGTGAGTCAGCCCTGCACTGACCAAAACTCGGCATGCTGTCACGGGAGAACGGAGGCACAGGGTTCCAGGCTCAGCGTCTTGTGCTCTGTCCGCTCGACCGGAGTGTCTCCTGCTTCCCTCAGTGGTTGAAACAGGGAAGGGAGGAGGACAAAGGAGCAAGCCTCTCCCCTCCAGTACCTGGCTGTTCCTCGGGGGTGTCGGTCTCCTCTCTGTACGGGTTGCAGTAGAACTCCTCAAGGGACTGGATGGTGCACTGACCCACCACGGGCTTTCGGCCAAACTGCCTGTTGTCGATGACTTTGATGATGACAGGAGGGCAGTACAGAGCTTCCTTGGGTAGGCGCTGCAGCGAGGGAAGCACACACTGAGCATTGTGTGGCTGGGGAGAGGGGCAAAGGACAGCTTCCCTGCGTCTGGCAGAAGCACATGGAATAAACCCGCGGGCAGACTGGAGCTAAAGCTGGGCTCCTTTATGCTCTCCTCAAGCTCCACCCACAAACCCAAGCCCCACCCACAGTCCCAGAAGGGCTGGGTGTTGCTGCTAACGTGCGCAGCAGATAACCAACCATGCGGTGGTTCAGACTGTCCTCATTAGACACCTGAGTTAACAGTGTGGAGCTGGGCAGAGGCTGTTCACACCCCTCTGAGCCGCTGGGGCAAATGTTGCCTTTAACTGTACCCTGTGCAATGCCGCCAAAGGGGAGTATACATCAGGGCAAAGTGTCACTCATCGGCTCTCTCTGCAGACAGAGGCAGGCGGGTCACACTGGGAAAACAGGCTAGCAAGACTCTCAGTCTCTCAGAAGAAAACCGATTCAGCAGGGGTCTGAGCACCTCCTGAAAGACATGGAGAGCCCTCAACCTGCCATGTCAGGACCAAGTCCTGCTCCCTTTCAACTCAATGGGCTAAACCCCAACTGATTTTAATGGTAGCGGAAGCCGCCCCTGACAGTCATGTCAGAGCTCCTCACTAGAGGCTTGGGCCCTGATCCTCTAAGGATCCCCTGGATTTCAGTTGGAATGAGGCACCAGAATAACTCTGAGGGTCTGATTCTTATCCGAACTCACAGCCTCACGTCACTGCATTTTAACCCTGCAGCAAAGGGCTATGGAGCATGGTTAGTATCCACGGTTCCTTGCCTGACATTCAGCAAAGCTATTCCAGCTGCTTACAGGCTGACTAACTTTGGGGTGGAATATGAGTTTACTGCAGAGCTGCAATTCAGAATCACAGACTGGGGTGGTAGGTCATTAGATCCTCTTGCTGATAAAACGACAGCAACTCCCCAGTCTCCTTATTCTAGGAGCACGCGTGAGCCTAAGCAATCAAGGACGGGAATACAGATCCGCCCCCATCTTGGCTGAGCTTGCTGCAGTCTCCCCCGGGAAGAGGGTGGCCTCATTCCCACTGGGAATGGCTCCGCTATTCGGAGCTAAAAGGTGGGCAGCCTGGAAGGCAGACACGCTGGTTAACCCAGTGGAGTGCTGCGGGGCAGGAGGTGCAGCCATAGCTCTGTGAGCCAGGTGGCAGGTGCGCAGCGAGGGAGCCCTCACCACTTCCATGAAGAGCACGCAGATATCGAAGTTGGGGTTCTTCTTGACGTTCTTGATGACGCAGGACTGGACCGTCTGGCCTCCGCACTCCACCTGGAGGCTGGGGGAGGTGATGCTGGCCAGCTGATAGCTCTTCAGGTTCCTCAGCCCCCAGGCCAAGATCTGCAGGATGAAGAGACAAGAGGAGATGAGGAAGGACACCGGGATGAGGGGAGGCGGTGACAGCAGATGACAGATAAGAAGCCAGGCTGAGCCTAGACCTTGTCTACACTGCGTTTTTTGCACTGATATAGCTACACCAGGAACCCCCCACCACCCCCAAGGACCTGATTTTCCTCTCTCTCCAGCTGGGGAAGAGGAGAGTCTAATTCTGAAGGGCTGCCCTGAACACAGAGCGAACTGTCCCCTTTCAGGGTAGTTGTGGCCAAGGGCCAGTTTGCCCTGTTCTAAGGGTTTAAGCCTCTTTGAGGCTAAGCATTCTGGGACTCCTCTTTCTCCCAAAAAGATCACATGGCTAAGCTGAAGCAGGAGGTCCTGCTGGGAAATAAGGTCAGGTGGCAGTCATGTGACAGGACTACATGATAAAAGGGAAGCCCGTGGGCCAGTTGAGGCAGTGCTCAGAGGGGGAGGAAGGCTTTAAGACTAGGCGCCCTCTCCTGGGAAAACCACTCTTCAGCAGCAGCCCCCTGTTGTAAGGGTCTATGATGCACAGTTGTGCAGGTCAGATTCGATCTAGTCGCGGGCAGCTGTTAGCCAGGATATTCCCCTATTCATTCTGCCCCACCGAGCCGCTCACCTCAATGGCAGTGCGCTGGAGCACTGGTTTGATCCCTTGAGGAACCATGTAAATGTTGGGCTCCCGCTGGGGTGGAGGGTAGGGCAGGTCCGAGTCTGCAGACTGCAGGGGGATATTGAAGGAGAACATCAGCTCAGGTTGTTACAGACCACAGATCACGTGCCTCCTATCACCGCACTTTCCCCTAGCGCCCATCACCGCACAGGGAACAAATTTCAGAGTCTGCTAGCTCCTAGTCAGAGAGAAGGGCTGATGGGGAGAAATGTCACATGCAAACCACTTCTCTCCCCCTGCCCCAGTGTCGGGAGCAAACAATAACCTACTGTTACATGTTGGTTTTTGTTCCCTAGGTCTTTAAAGGGATCGCTTGCCCACCACTGAAATGCAGCCACTTCTGCAGGAAACAACGACATCCATTCTATGCCAGCCATGCTGCCCCATAGTCTAGGAGAAGAAAGGAAGACTAAGGGATCCACTGGAACTGCAGTGGGGGGGTGGATTGAGATAGGTCAGCGGTTCTCAAACTGTGGGTCAGGACCTCAAAGTGGGTCACAACCCCCTTTGAATGGGGTTGCCAGAGCTGGCTTAGTCTTGCTGGGGCCCAGGGCTGAAGCCTGAGCCCCACTACCCAGGGCCGAAGCCAAAGCCCAAGGGCTTCATCCCTGGGAGGCAAGACTCAGGTTGCAGGCCCCCTGCCTCAGTGGGGCTCAGGCTTTGGCCCCCCACCCAGGGCAGTGGGGCTTGGGCAGGCTCAGGCTTCTGTCCCCGCTCCCAGAGTTCTGCAGTAATTTTTGTTGTCAGAAGGGGGTTGTGGTACAATGAAGTTTGAGAACCCCTGAGACAGGTAGAGTGTAATTCCTTGCATTGGAACGAGAGCTGGACACTGGAGCGCTGGTTCCTCCTGACCTTGATCTCTGAGTTCAGAGTCACCAAAAATGGGAATGCAAGCAAAATCTCTAAAAATGTGCCCCTCAACTGAGGGCAGTTGGAACTAATTTAGAAGGCCGTGATTCTTTCCAGGCTTCAGTATTATTGCATTAAATTAAGCGGATATATATATATTTCAAGTATAGGATTGGGTCAGATTTATATATTTAAAGTACTACACAGAAATTTTTCTTGGTGGCATATTGGATAGATTGTACACTGAGCTGTGATTTTCATTGGCAACTGCTGGTGGCTGCCAAATCAAAGCAGCTTGTTAGCTGAAGACTTTGCTCATTCCATTCTGGGGCAGGCAGGATGGTGGGAGCATCTGGCTTTCAACACAGGGCAGATAGTAAATATGTCCCCAACCACCCCATCCCTGAGTGTCTTGGGCATATACACGGTCGGCCAGGCTTACAACCTGGAGACATGCAATCATTTCATGGGCAAAGATCAAGGTCTGCTCCTGAGAAGCACTGAGCACCCTCAACTTTTGAATGGGAGCCGGTTGGTGCTCAGCTCCTCTGGAAATCAAGGCACTTATTTAGGTGCGTGACTTTAGTACCTGGCACTCTGACCTCCACCATTTCCAGAGAATCTTCGTTAGCTGTCACTAGTAGAAGGGCTTTTATCCTCGTTGGAACAGTCACTAAGGGGCAGCACGGTAACATGCAGCCCAATTCAGGAAATCACCTAAGTACATGATTAACATTAAGCACCTGCTTAAGTCCATCCTTGTTTAGCTAAGCACCTGCTTAATTTTAAGCAGGTGCTTAAGTTGCATTGATTTCAGTTGGATTTAAAGACATGCTCACCTGTCCTAAAGCGTATGCTTGAAGCTAAGCATCTTGAAAAGTGCTTTGCTGAATCAGACCCTTCCCCCATTAGGTTTTAGTCATCCCTCACTTTGAGAAAGCTCTGGAAAGAGATTCCAGTTGTACGGGTAAAGCTGAGGGGTAGAATGGTTAGTGGCTGGACCGTCAGAGGCAGTGAGCATGTGCAGCTCCCATTGAACTCAACAGGAACTACTGCTCCTCTGAAGTTCTGATCAAAAGTGACTTGTCCAGGCTGAACGACAGAGCTGGGAATGGAACCCAGGAGTCCGGATGCCTCGCATCCAATGCGGCACTCTCTCGCCCTGAACCTGAGATGAGAGAAGAAGCCGTAAGTGGAAGATTGTGCCAGGGCCTGCCTCACAACAGGAGGAAAAATAATCTAAAGACCCTAGAAGAGTAAAACGAAGAGGAAAGTATTGCCTGCTTATTTGAAAGTAGAGCTGAGCAGCCCGAGAGCAAGCCAGTTACCTGGAACCAGGCAAACTCAGGGGCTTTGGGTGAGTTTATTGAGTTTTCAGATTTTGAACTCAAAATCTGACAGCAAAATTAGGGGAAGGGAAACAAACCCATGAATTACAGAATAACTGGCTAAGCCCACTGGCAAAGTGATAGCGCTGGAGTTTGGCAGAGCAGTGCCTGAAATGTCAGTAGGTGAGTGGTGGTAGCCAAGTCCCTAAAAATCCAACAATTCCGTCTGGTGAGAACAGGTTTCCCATCCAACACTGTTTGCAAGGCTGCGCCAGCTGCTGAAGCTACAAGCACTTTGACCTTTAACCTCTGTCAGGAGCAGGTGGAGAGAAAAGATCAGTGAGCAGGTCAAGGGTGGGCATCTGGGGAAAGGGGTTACAGAGCCATGGGCAGGGCACAGGCAGTCACCAAACAGAGCTTCCCCTCTTTTCCATCCATCGGAAGAAGCAGGTGTGAAAAGCATCAAGGCAGGATTTGCTGACAGGCTGGGGCAGTTTTAATGCGGGAGATTGCAGGGACTTGACTTTTGCATTGGAACATGCAGCAAAGTCCTATGCAGGAGGAGACGTCTTGGGAAGCAGATGCAGATCAGGCCTGACAGAGACAAGGCAATTCACTTCCCTTTCCGTCAACTCTCCATTGGTGTACAATTGGCCCAAGTTATTTCACTGCAGCTGTAATCAATTTACACCACCAGGGAATCTGGCCCACTGACACCAATGGAGCTACACCAATTTACACCCATTTACACCCCAGTGACTCCAGTGGAGCAATATCAATTTACACCAGGTGGGAGTCTGGTCCATTGACTTGGATCGAGCAACTCTGATTTACAGTCGCTGGTGATCTGACCCACAACTCCAATGGCACAATGCCAGGTTACACCAGTTTGGCTCCAGCTCCACCATTATCACCATGGGCCTGGCTCTCCCATAGCCATTGGGAGGCCATTTACACAGGCCATGTGGGTGAGAAAACTCCCCAGAGGAAGGGCCGTGGAGAATTCAGCAGACATGAGTGCTGTCATTGGGTGTTTCACAAGGCGGCTCGGCTGACTGGTCTGGGCAGGCCAGACAGTCTATCCAGTGGGGAAGGAGCTGGTTTCCACACTGGGAAGCTCTGTTGGGACTTTGCTTAGTCCCCAGCCATGTGCAGAGAGGAACGGGAGGGTCAAGGGTTGGAGACTGAATGGTACCCATTGCAGGAGCCCTTCGTAGAAGAAGGCAGGTGTGCCCAGCTGTGGAGCGCCAATCCCAGAAATGGCCGTGGGGGAGAAAAAGCAAAGAGATGGTTACATTTCCCTGGCAGAGTTCAGTTCAGCGCCTGCAAAGCATGAGGGTAAGTCCCTCTCCTCCAGAGAGGAAGCACCAAGCCCAGGGGTATTTGGCGCTGGGGGAAAGAGCTGGATTGAAAACAGAGCTGATCAAAACTCTAACATCGGAAAATGCTGATTAGACAGAAGTGAAACATTCTGCAAGAATGGGGCTACCAGTTTCCCGGGCTGGCTGGCTCCCTGGGTGGCCAGCTCCCTGGGCTACCAGTTTCCCCACCAGTATTTCCAAAACAGAACCTTGTGGAATTTCTGTTCCAGCTGTTTGGGGATTTTGTCCTGATTCGGGATGAAAACCCAGAACTTTCCCCAAGATGGAAGTTCTGTTTCCAAGCAGTGCCCTACCCTGCCTTTGAGAGGGGGAGAAGGGAATCTCCACAACCTAGTCAGCTCTTTGGCCTGTCTGCCGAGGCTGCTGAAAAAGGAAACCAAGAGTGGTGATGTGGGCTGGCACGGTTTCATCCCTGGTGCAAGCAGGTGCAGCTGTTCAGCCCAGCAGAGTTGCACATACTTGCACTGGGGCTGAACAGAGCCACGTGAAAATGCAACCCACTCTAGTGTGGGGTAACCAGGAGGTTACCCCATACTACAAAAAGCGAACCCAGGACCTAGGGATCCAATGGCATGAACCTTGATTGACTAAGTGACAGGATCAGGTCTGTTAATTGAGGCATGCATAACTCTAACTCCTCTTGCAACTAGAGATGGGCCCAAACCAGATCTAAAGATCACCCAGACTTTTGGGGAAAGTCCTGATCCAGGCCTGATCTCTATAACGGGCCAGAACCAAATCACCAGACCCAGGGACACCCATGTTTTGGAACAGTTACGATTTGGGACCAAGCTGTGTGTCTGGCCTTAATTGCTGCAGCGGGTCGAAGGCAGCCCAACTGACCCAAACACTCCACATCTTGGGGATTGTCAATCTAAACTTCACAGCTTGAACTGCTCTCCAGCTACCACCATCTTGCAACTTCCCAAACCCCTCGCACCCGTCAGCACCTCACTAAGGATGGAATTCACCCCAGGGCAGGTGCCCAGCACAAAGCCCAGGCATCACTTAGGACCCACTTAAGAATTAAGGGTGCAGAAGCATCACGCCAGTCCTCCGCACCAGAGTGAATTTCACCCTACTTGCCTTGGTGTTAGAAAACTGTCCCAGATCAGGCACAAAATCCACATACCTATCTTTCCTCAGGTGACTAATAGAAGTAAAAAGCTAATGCTATTCATTGGCCTCACCCATCAAAACGATCGCTTGCCCGTGTTGGGCAGAATTTCAATTAAAATCATAACTAAATATATGGGGAAGAGACGAACAACTCTGCAGACACGGTAAGCTCACCTCATCCAGACTGGCGGACAGCTCGCTCTGGAGGAGGAAGAGAGAAAGGACATTAAAATATCATTATCTAACACACTCACACATGCACGCTCTGCACCGCAGGAAACATCCTGCAGCTGTTTGGAAATAAGCCCCTTTTTGAAAGTAATGCTGATGTCATGGCTCAGGGCAATACAGGCAACGATGCATCTGAGAGCCAGTCGCTCTTACAGCTAGCTGCCTAGCGTAATGCACGTGTAACAGGGTGGCTTGGTTTTAAGGGCTGGAGGGCCTGGGCCAGCCAACCCTGATTACAAAGGAAACACACCTGGGTCGGATCAGGGGCTTCCTTATAAAGAGCAGCAGGACAGCGTGGGCTCTGGCTGCCCGGGAGAGGAAGTCAAAGCTAGCGCTCCGGCCAGAAAAGGATCCGGGCAGAGCTAGGGCTCTGTGTGCAGCAGAAGCACCAGCGCTGAGTGTAACCCTTCGTGTTACGGTTAGGGACTTTGATTGGCATGCTGAGGATTGCGTGAACCATTTCTGTTATTAAACCAGCCTGAGGTGGGGGTGCTTTGAGCCAGAAGAGAGACTGTGTGGAGTTCCTACAGGGTTCACAAAAGGAGGCTAACAGGGAGGAGTAGGGTGCCTGGCCACAAGGTCTCTGTGGTGCCCTGCTACCAATTTCACAGGTGATTAAAACATTCTGCTCCCAGGGTCCAATTTGTTGTGTCCTTACCTACTGGCCATCTCGCCCCTAGCTCAGTCCCTCTCTCCCTTTAGGTAGGGAGTCCACAGGCCCCCAGCTGTTAGTAAGTTGTCCTACTGCACAAGGCCAGTGCAGCTGTGGGATTCCTAGATAGGGCAGGAGGGCCATGGACGGGTCTCAGAGCTGAAGAGAGAGGTGACCCCATACATGTAGAGCACGGCCATCATTCGCTGATATTTTATCTGCTCAGAATAGAGCTGGTACAAAAAAAATTCATTTGAATATTTGTCTAATGAAAACTTGCCTTTTTCACAACTCAAAACTTTGTGAAAAGTTTTAATTTCCCTGAACTAGTTCATTTTCTCATCAAAAATGAAAATCTCCGCATTTCAAACATGTAACTTTTTTCTATGTGTCCCTTTCTCCCACTTTTCCCCTTATGTCTTTTCACCTCTGAGCACCATAGAATAAATATCGAGGGTCTGAGGGGTTTTTGTAGGGCTGTCAATCGCAGTTAATTCACACGATTAACTTAAAATTATTAATCATGATTTTAAAAAATTAATCGCAGTTTTAACCACACTGTTAAACAATAGAATACCAATTGAAATTTATAAAATATTTTGGATGTTTTTCTACATTTTAAAATATATTTATTTCAATTACAACACAGAATACAAAGTGTACAGTGCTCACTTTATATTATTTTTATTACAAATATTTGCACTGTAAAAATGATAAACAAAAGAAAAAGTATTTTTCAATTCACCTCATACAAGTACTGTAGTGCAATCTCTATCGTGAAAGTGTAACTTACAAATGTAGAATTTTTTTTGTTACATAACTGCACTCAAAAACAAAACAATGTAAAACTTTAGAGCCCACAAGTCCACTCAGTCCTACTTCTTGTTCAGCCAATCGCTCAGTCAAACAAGTTTGTTTACATTTACAGGAGATAATGTTGCCCGCTTCTTATTTACAATGTCACCCAGAAAGTGAGAACAGGCATTTGTGTGGCACTTTTGTAGCCAGCATTGCAAGGTATTCACGCGCCAGAAATTCTAAACATTCGTATGCCCCTTCAAGCTTCAGCCACCACTCCGGAGGACATGCTTCCATGATGATGACGTTCATTAAAAAAAAAGTGTGTTAATTAAATTTGTGACTGAACATCTTGGGGGAAAATTGTATGTCCCCTGATCTGTTATACCAGTCTCGGATGCTGACCCAGCACATGCGGTTCATTTTAAGAACATTTTCACTGCAGATCTGACAAAATGCAAAGAAGGTACTAATGTGAGATTTCTAAAAATAGCTACAGCACTCAACCCAAGGTTTAAGAATCTAAAGTGCCTTCCAAAATCTGAGAGGGACAAGGTGTGGAGCAGGCTTTCAGAAGTCTTAAAAGAGCAACACTCTGATGCGGAAACTACAGAACCCGAACCACCAGTAAAGAAAATCAACCTTCAGCTGGTGGCGGAAGATAATAAAAGCCAACATGCGTCAGTCTGCACTGCTTTGGATCGTTATTGAGCAGAACCCATCATCAGCATGGAAGCATGTCCTCTGGAACGGTGGTCAAAGCATGAAGGGACATATGAATCCTTACCACATCTAGCATATAAATATCTTGTGACACCGGCTACAACAGTGCCATATCAATGCCTGTTCTCACTTTCAGGTGACGTTGTAAACAAGCAGCGGGCAGCATTATTTCCTGCGACTGTAAACAAACTTGTTCGTCTGAGCGACTGGCTGAACAAGAAGTAGGACTGAGTGAATTAAAGTTTTACATTGTTTTATTTTTGAGTAGAGTTATTTTTTTGTATATAATTCTACATTTGTAAATTCAACTTTCACGATAAAGACATTGCACTACAGTACTTATATTGGGTGAATTGAAATATACTAATTCTTTTGTTTCTTTTCTACAGTGAAAATATTTGTAATAAAAATAAATACAAAGTAAGCACTGTGCACTTTGTATTCTGTGTTGTAATTGAAATCAATATATTTGAAAATGTAGAAAACATCCACAAATATTTAAATTAATGGTATTCTATTATCATTTAACAGCATGATTAATCATGCAATTAATCATGATTAATGTTTTTAATCACTTGACAGCCCTACTTTTCTTTTTCCACTCTAACTTTTTCAAAATTTCCTCAACTTTAGAAAAGCTACAAAATAGCCAACAGAAAAAGGAAACACTGTAATTCTGCTACTCCTCTACCTTTTCAAAGTTAGAGAAGTTTTGAAGCTTTACAAGTGGCAGAGTTAGTTTCATTTTTTCCTTTTGCTGCTCTGTAACTTCACAAAAAGTGGAGAAGTTTTTAACAATTTTAGAGTAGCAAAATGAGAAGTTGAGGGGGTGGGGTAGAACTAACAATTTAGGGGAAAATAAAATCTTGGACATCATGTATTTAATTGCACTTAGTGGCAAGAAGGAAAAAGATGGGAAGGAGATAAATGAAGATTCAAAGTTTTGAACATTTACCAAAGAAGTCAGAAAAATGACAACTTGCTCTGTTTAAACCTCCTGAAATGGAACCAACTTTGAAATTTCAAATTTTTCCAAAAGCATTTGTTCATTTTCTGGCTAGCTCTCCTGTGTAGCATGAGACACATTACGCCTGTATCTGTTTTCAGGGTGAAACCTGGCTGTCCATGCTCAGACTATGAAAACATTCCATGTAGCTTCACCCGGCCTCCTCCATCCCAAGCCCCCTCTTGCCAACTTGTTCCAAGGCGGAAGAAGGGCGGGTGTAGCAGGAGTGTATAAAGGGCAGAGAGGATGGTGGGTGGGTGAGGATGGCAGTGGGGGCAGGAGCAGCAGGTGGTAGGTAGGGTAGATGGAGCCTGCCAGGCCAAGGAGGGGGTGAAAGGCGGCTGTGCTGATGGGGATGCCACAACCCTTTGATGTGGGGGCTGTGCTGCGGCGCCGTTAACATGGCATGTTGCGATGAAAGGGTTAAACCCAGCCATCGCTAGAACCCGGGGGGCCCGGGCTGCAGAGGCCAGCAGCCGGCAGACAGGGAGCAGGAATCTCTCTGGCATCTCTCAGAGACATACACCACCGCTCTGGGGACGGCTCGCAGGGCTCCAAGCCTGGGGGCTGAGCTCCACAGTCAAGGGAACGTCAGCAGTGAAATCAATCTGAGCAGGACGGATCACAGGAGCCTGACTCAGGCAAAGCTCCTAGGACATTAAGGGAGTTTGCTAGAGCTGGGGCTTGGGGATCTGGACCATTGGGGGAGTGTTTCAGGCCCTCAGAGTAGTCACTGTGATGCAAGCTTTACCTCGAAGCCAGGGAGATGGTGAACAGCCGGCTGTGGAGAGCAAAACACAAACCGTCAGTGGATGATCCCTGCATTGTCACCAGAGAGCCCCTGCTCTGTTCTCTGCGAGAACATTCACACCCTCGCAGCCAGGTCCTGCTCCCAGCAACGCCAACTGACTTCCCAGGCCTCTGGGGACCTACGGTAAGGCCACATCCCTGGGCGGGTCATTGTTTGTGGGGACTGAATGTGGGACGGCCGGATCAGAGCACACGAGTCTCTGCTGGCTGAGCTACAGAAGCTGGCTCTGTTAAGGTCAAGCCTTTAGAGACTCGTATGCACCTATGTGGCCCGGCCGCTGTGTAAGCATGGGCTGCGCTATCACGATACCTGCCTCATCTCTGGAGACGTTAACACACGGCAAGGCCAATGAGTGTCAAATTCGGTGTCCTCCATCAGCCCCACACAACCATCCCCCAACCAATTCCCTCTTTCTCTACTGGCAGCCACTCACCCACGCTGTTCTTTCCGGCCAGAAATGTTACCTTGGCGCTTGCCAAGGTCAATAGCTCTCGCTGGCCAGCTGGCTTGGGGTGCCCACGCACTGGGCAGCCTGTCTCATTCCCCAAGGTGTTTTTCCCTACCACACAGCTCCTCCTTGCTTCTTCCACTGTCTGCCACGCAGGAGCCTACCCTATGTGGGAGGTGCCCTGTACCCACCCACAGCCCCAAGCTACTGATAATGCCAAACTCTGGTAATGAGGACATCACAAGTGCAGACCCCGAGCTCTAGAACAGCAGGGCCTGAATGTCCCGCGTCTCCCGCTTAGATCCTGGAGCAGGAGGGAGAGAGAAGCAGCAGGGGGAGGGAGGAGAGAACTCAATGAGCGACCTTAACATTTCCTGGGGAAGCAGCCACTTCCCTCGCCTTCCATCCCACGCACTCTCCTGGCACTGGGACAATCTGGGGAGCAGCCAAACCCGGGTGAGTGGAACAGCACATGGAGGTGAAGACGGCGCGGGGGCGGCCTGCACATGGTGGGGGGTAAGATAAGCACGTATGGGGCCAAAGAAGAGTCTCTCCCAACTGGTCTGGGGCCAAAGACCAGTCGCTTTCCCATCAGCTTGTTAAAGGAGAGACACTTGACTTGGACGCTTGCTGCTCAGCCTGCTCTTCCCATCTCTACATACAAACCCTCCAGAAGCTCATTCTAGGCTCCCAGGGTGAGCCCTGCAACTGTGGGGAGCATCCACTGTGTTCTCCATGCAGCACAAAGGAGCCAAATCCCAGCTCAGCCCTAGTTCTAGAGCCGCGAGCAACGCCTCCACAGTCTGAGCTGGACTCTTCCAGAGTCAGAGAGACTGAGGTAGGGGCACCGGGCAGCCAATGCTCTGGTTTCACAAAAGTCGAATGAAGGAACCGCTGGCCTCAAATGGCAGGAAGTGCCTCCCTTCAGGTGGCTGCTGGGCTAGACAGCAGCAGCCCCGCCTAAATGTGGCAACCAAGACGGGAAAGGAACCACTGAGATGACCTGTGCCCTTGGAATATCCTGCATCTGTTAAAGCTGGTTGCAGGCAACTGGAGAGCTATTTTAGCCAGCAAACTGGCCCGTATGGACTGGCCCAAATTGGTTCCCAGCCCCTGCACGCTCGAAGCTTGACCCTGCTAAGCACCCATAGATTCCAATGAGATCTGGTCTCATAATTCCAGGGGAAGTCCTTTCCAGGTCTCACCTTCTCTCTCTGAATCAGTTCAAAGGCGGCGAGCAGCTCTCCTGCACTTCGGTTCCCCCGAATGATAGGGTGCCAGGACAGCCTCGGGGAGCGCTCCAAGCTGGGTTTGCAAATGCAGCGGCCCATGAACTCATCCGCACCCTGAAAGCAACACACTGGCTGTCATGGAGGTTGCAGAGGCCTCGCTCATAGTCCTACTTCTTGGCTTAGGTGGCTACCCCCCACCGGTCTCACTTGCTATGGCTAACCCCTTTCATTCCAACATTGGGAGTCAGGGCAAAACATTCATGAGACTGGGTTAAAAAATCGTGAGATTTTTAAAAAATCATAAATTTGGGGGCTTTTAAATTTGCCTTCTGGCTTTGGAGCCTTTGGGGTCATGTTTTTAAGCTTCTCTCTGTAACCATCATGGCTAGAAACTTACATTTTTTAAATGAAAGGTGAAATTCTCACAGAAGCACCTGACTCCAGGAGCTGGCACTTTGAGTAAAATATCACCCACTATCAGCAATGTGCAATAAAATCACAGGAGTTGGCCTGTTAAACTGTCTGCAGGAACTCCCAAGCTAGAAAGTCCATGACCATGGGAACGTGAATGACATTTAGGCTTTGAAAGGGTTTTCTCCCAACATTATTTTGTGGGGGAGTGGAGAGGGAGTGGGTTTCAGGAAGTAAGAAGCGGCAGTACTGGGCAGTTTTTATGATCTGTATTACAGTAGCACCTGGAGGCCTTAATCAGGAGCAGGGAACACCAATTGCGCTAGGTGCTGTACAAATATAATACAAAAAACAGTCCCTGCCCCTAGAGAGCTTCAGCCCAAATCCTGAAAGGTATTACAATGGAAGTTAAGAGCATCTGGGCCTTCCAGCTTTAACAGCGAGAAGATGTGAGCAGGGTATAGAACACAAAACAAGGAGAGAAGGGTCACAACAGTTGGAACACAAGTCAGCAATTATTAGTAATATTTAGGCCATGCCAAGAGGCTCTAGCTGAACTCAAGGCCCAACTGTGCAAGGTGCTGTGCAAACACCTAGTGAGAGACAGTCCTTGCCCCCAAAGAGCTTCAGATCTAAACAAAAATAAGGGTGAGAGAAATTAAAAAACCACAATCCCCACTTTGCACAAGGGGCAATAGGGCAAAGAGCACAACATGCCCAAGGTCACCAGGAACTGGGCCCACATCTCCTGATCCCCAGTCCAGCACGCTAACCACGGACCCAGTCCCCCACCCTCGAAGAGCTGCAGAGAGATGAGTAGGAGGCCGTCCTAGCAAAGTACGTCATTGCCCATGAAACATTACAGAAAGAGCGAGTCTCTGGCTGACAGCACACGCAGGTGCAGAGGGACAGAATAATCCATCACTCAGGCCTAGCCAAACACGTACATCTGGGCCCTACTTCCCCATACGGCTCCGGGCTCCATCATGACAGAGAGACAGCCAGGCCAAATTAGAGCGAGTGGCATTGTGACCCGGAACATGTGGTCACAGCGCCACTCAAGTTTGGCTCCATTATGACAGGGGTGGTCGGGCCAAATCGGGGGGCCCCTCAAATTTGGGCCCAAGGCACATGCCTAGTTTGCCTACGCCTTAATCCAGCCCTGCGGATAGGTCCGCACGGTGCACGATAACACTTACATAGGTGTCGTGGTCATAAATCTCCACAACGATGTTGGGGGGGACATCGGCAACGTTCTGGGGATCCCCGAAGATCTCAACCTCATAGAAGATGAGAGTCTGGTCCCAGGTGGGATTCAAGGTGTTCTTCACCACCACCGTCTTCTGGCTTTGGTGGAGGAAGGAGACGGTGGCGTACGGATCTGCAGCGAAGGGAGGTGGGGAGTTAGGGAAATCACAGGAGTGTATAAACAGGGCTATGTCTGTCCATACTGGAAACAGGAATGGGAGGAAAGGGCAATACGAGGTGCAACGTGCAGCAAAATCCGTGATGAGCCACTGAGTATTACAGTCTTCTAAAAAGCCCTAGGCTGCTCTCATCTCTCCTGGCGCCACAATGGCCAAAATGCTGCTGTCCAAGGATCTACTGTATATACTGTAGCACTAGTGCCTCTCACCCAAGGCTCTGAAAGTACTTTACAGGCACTGGGAACTAACCTGAGGCAGTATAGCCCAGCCCAGCGGGTAGGGCACCTGACTGGGCGTGAGGAGACCTGGGCTCTTCCCAGTTCTGCTGCTCACATGAACCTGGGCAAGTCACCACTCTTTGCCTCAGTTTCCCCATCTGTCATGATGGTCACCTTCTTTAGTGAGGTTTCAGACTAGCAGCCGTGTTAGTCTGTATCCGCAAAAAGAAAAGGAGGACTTGTGGCACCTTAGAGGCTCACCAATTTATTTGAGCATAAGCTTTCGTGAGCTACAGCCCACTTCATCGGATGCATGCAGTGGAAAATGTAGCTCATGAAAGCTTATGCTCAAATAAACCTGTGAGTCTCTAAGGTGCCATAAGTCCCCCTTTTCTTCTTTAGTAAGGTGCTTTGAGCTCTATGGATAAAAAGTGCTAGGGGATGCTATTATCTAGCTCCAGCGGCTTAATGGCTCTACGAGTGGCTGCCTATGCTAGGAAGTGCAGGTTCAGGTCCCAGCGGGGTGAGGAGGTTATTAGCAGCTGGTCGGCCGGCGCAAATGTGCGGCTTGGGCTGAGGCCCTGGGCTGGCAGAAGTAAAGACGACGCCTGTGTTATGTGGAAGCTCAGATGACCCTAAGGTTCCCTTCTGGCCTTAAAATTGACAAGACATTAATGCTGGCTATGAAGCTAGAGGTTGTTCTACGTCTCTCCTCCAGTACATCAGGGCTTATAACCCTTTAACAAAGTGGTGAGTCAGACTGCAGCAGCCATGTGGGTAAGCAGAACAGTCACTAGCTCCCGCGTGGATATGGAGGGGAACACGTGTCTCACTGAGACTGGGTAAATTGGCATAGGCTAAGATGGAGGCAGTTCTGCCTTCATTGCTGGGTGGCTGGCCAGCAGCAGCCACTCTCCAGCCGCCCAGGTCTGAAGGCAGGGCCACCGCCCGCAGCAGTGCAGAAGTAAGGGTGGCCTGGCATAGTTACTTAGCTCTGGAAGGATCTGCACTGATGCCGCAAAAGCTATGTCCAGTACCAAGAGTGGTGGTGTGGGGGTTGTCACAGCCTGAAACATTTTCAAAAGGAGGCCCAGCAAAAAAAGTTTGAGTTCCCCAGGCTAAGCTCCTAGACTTTCAGAGCACGGACTTTCTTCTTGGAATAGGCCCCAAAAAGAAACAGAAGATACCTCAGCTGAGCATGCAGACAACAGACCCTCTAGCATACGGCCTCACCCCTTTTGCCTAGTGCAGTGCATTGTTGAGATCAGGTGTGAAGACAAGTCCCACTGTAACCTGCACCCTTAGCTTGCTGGCCTGGGAGAAGGAGCTAAGGAGTGCCTAGTGGGTCAGACAGCAAGCAAGGCAATTAACACCTGAAACATGTTATTTGTCACCACTGTAGCATCATCCCTCCCAAGCAGCTTCACAAAGTCCATACTCCAAACTTTACCCCTGAAATGCAGCCAACTCTGGGGAAATGCCTCCCAATCAACAGTGCCATGGGAATACAACAGGGAAGAGTATTTTGGCCAAGGGCACCCTGATGGATTGAAAATTCGCCAAAGGATTCTCAGGACAGGACGAGTGCCTATTAAGGTCTCACCTGTAAGACCTTAGAGCAAACGTTATCATTCATTATCTGGTAGCACCAAGAGATCCCAGCCAGGGGCCAGGGTCCCATTGTGCTTGACCGTGCATACAACAAAAAAGACAGCCTCAGCCCCAAAAAGCTCATGCTCTAACTTGCTTGCAAATCAATTTATCTACCTCAAAAGGACGGAGTAAGCACCCCAGTGAATCCAACCCAGAGAGGCAGGGAGCGATGGCTTTCTAAGCCCACGGCTTCACCCACCAGAAAACTGGGGACAGATTAAGCAGCGTTGTGTGTACTGTACTCTCTCTCCCGCACGCTCCTTAGTACTGCCCCGCCTTTGTTGAATTCCCAGCTGATGCAGCTGTGTTTAATGAGCTGGGCTTTTTGCGATGCCACGGGCTACACTACAGCATGGACAGAACCTTTTCCACTTGTGCACTTTTTTCCAGGACAAGGAAGGCAGCAGAATCCATTACAATAAACAAAAAAACATGTGTTTGGGCCTGGGTTTAAAAAAAGCAGGGGGGGGAATTGACTTTATAAAGCCCTTTTGTTTGGACCCTTGTGTGTGTGGCAGGGTTTATTTTTGTAACTGTGTAAAGTGCCTTTAATGAACTCTGCTTTGTTAAAGCAAGTGAAATCATAAGTCCGCATTGTAACATTTTGTTGCTCATGTTGTCTTTGGCTGCGTTTTTCCTAAGGAAGGGACTCCCTCTCTCCCCAGCCAATCAGGAGACACGAAATCACCCCTCTCAAAGCCGGTCTGAGTTTTATTTTAAACAACAAACTCATTGTGGAGGCAGAGAGGAGAAAAGATTTGGGTGCACTCCGACACTATTTGATTGTTCACTCTTTCCCACCTCTTCCCTCCTGTTTCAAAATAAAGGGTGAAATAACACCGAAGATCCCCACCCTTCCCCCTACCAGAGTCAAAAAGCTGCAAAAGAAATAGAAGGAATATGTTGGTGGCTCAGTGCGGGGCTACCACAGCCTTCTGGCTTCTAAAGCTGCTAGGGAACCCGGTTCTGTGTTTTAATACAAAGGCAGTGAGTGTCTCTTGTCTAATGGTGAGCACTGGGGACTGGGTGTCATGACTCCTGAGTTCTATTTCTACTCTACTGTTGCACATGCTCAGTCAGATGGAATTTTCAGAGAATTCAGCTGCCAAACTCTAACAAGTCTCCACTGAGCATGTGCGAACAAAGACTTATAGCTCAGCCATATTTGGGTGTAT
Source organism: Eretmochelys imbricata (assembly GCF_965152235.1). Taxonomy (NCBI): domain Eukaryota; kingdom Metazoa; phylum Chordata; order Testudines; family Cheloniidae; genus Eretmochelys; species Eretmochelys imbricata. Next base: position 142,558,296 of record NC_135575.1, read on the forward strand.
GATCACAGAGATGGCCGACAGCATAGCAAATCTGGCAAATCTCAAGTCCTTGCCCCAAAACATGGGAGCATCTCAATGAAATGATCATGAAAAAAAAACCCTGTAACATGTCTCTTTCCCCAGCCTCTTTCTGGAAAAAAAAACATTTTTGCAGAAAGTTTAAAAAAAAAAAATTCAGCCTGAGGCATGGAAAATTTCAGCCAAAACTGTTATGATTTGGCAAATTTATAAGAAACTGAAAACAGGGCCTTGTAATGGGAAGTGTTGGGCAACCTTAATGATAGACAGTGCTACCAGCTCCACTGAGAATACAGACAAGTGTTTATTATCACATAAAATGCTCCATATTTCTCAGGATATAAAACACCACTCACCTCGCTTCTAGTTGGGATGAAATCCTTCATGGTAGGCACATTTTAGTACAATTAAAAAGAAAGGATACAGATGCTCTTAATCCCATGAAAATCTGGTTTGAGTCCCAGCTCCTTTAAGAAAAACACCCCTAGCCTTTCAATTCCCGCACCTCCTTTCCAAAGTTTCCAGGGTGGACAGACTGCTCTGATTTAGTGTTTGGTAGTAAAAATAAATACTAAAGATTTTATAGATGTGCCAGTGTCAGGTATTTTCTTTTCCAACTGGCTTTTCACTCAATTCTTTCATTCACAATAAACACGACGTGAGCCGGGCCTCCCCCTTCAGAGAGGTTCTTTGGTTCACAACAAGCCCAGGAGCTTAAACTCCCTGTTTCTTTGTTGGAAGGAAGAGGAGGATGGTCGGAGGGAAGGGAGCAGAGGAGGGATTCAGGGGTTAAGTGGGGAATGGAAAAAGTGATGTTCTTTCTTCATCCCATTCCAATCTGAGCTTAATTTGTACAGTCGCTGGTGTTTTGTTAACATTAAAGTTCCCAGGCCAGACTTCCAGAAGGAATTCCCTTTCAGATCTCCCTCAACGCTATTAAACAAACAAAAAGAAAGAAAGAAAAAGAAAAAGGAAGATGGACGGAGGAGGAGAAAGCCGAGATACCAATATCTCTGCCCGTTATGAAAGATGGGGCCTACAGGTTGCCAACTCTCCAGGACTGGCCTGGAGTCTTCAAGAATTAAAGATTAATCTTTAATTAAAGATGATGTCATGTGATGAAATCTCCAGGAATATGTCCAACCTGAACTGGCAACCCTAGACCTAGTGCAGCTCTCACATGATACATTAACAAAAAGGGCATGGCACCTCTCTGGAGAGATCATCGGCAGGTCTCGGGTTGGTGTCAGCAGCTGCTAGGGGCTTGTTTCCACCAAGAACACTCTGTTAAACCCCTTTTGAATGAACACCCCCCCTTGAGGGGCAGGCTGCCTGCATGTGCTCTGGGGTCTCTGACAGGATTAGATGGGCTCTGTTAGCATCCTGCACCTCCTTCTCCCCTCCTCATTCTTCTCATGCAGCCATAATGGCACTGGAGTCATTTCCGACCCACAGTGGGTTATGGGCGAGGGGAATCAGAGCCCTGCTCTACAGATGCACAGGGTCATCTGCTCCTGTTTACACCACTGTAAATCCAGCCAGTCCAATTAATGCAGGTGTCACAGGGCAGGCTCTCTCCCCCTCTGGGGTCCCTTAGAGTCTTGGAGGCTTCTTGCTTGTCAACACCTCTGGGTGTTTTGTTTTATTGATGTTACCACCACCAAATTCCCATCACAATCCCTGTGCAACATGTCTACCTACCGTGTCCTTCGACCCTCAGCCCTTCCTCCAGGAAGTGGGAGCGTTCTTTGCAGCCCGAGACCTAGCCTCCAACAGCCTCTGCTAGCACCCCCTCCCGTTGCATATCCTTCCTGTGCTTTTAACTAGCCTCCCCAGCTGGTGGGATAATTAGCTCATCAATGCCAAGTCCACTTAGGCAATTAAGTACTCTCCACCTCCATCAAGCCTTTCCTGGTGGACTTAATTATTGCTGACGTGGTCAGCGTGCTGGGTCAGCTACGGGCTCTCAGCACTCTGTCCCACGGGTAAATAAAATGAGAATTTGGCAAATTGCTCAGTGCAACTCGCTGCTGAGAGGCTGATACAAAGGGCCGGGTTGTGATCTCTGTTACCTTGGTGGTAACTTGACTGAAGCTAATTGAATTTCTCTGGATTTGCACTGGCCAGCATCTCTGAGAACAGCATTTGTTCCCTGGGGCACCCTGGAGAGGTTTCCTGCTACCAGACAGCTGGCTGGTTCACTCAGAAGCTACTCCAAAGTCAGCTGTAGGCGTCTTGACAGCTTCCTCAGCAGGATGACGCCGAGAGACGCTTACATATGGGAATCCTGTTCTCTCACCGCTCCGATGTTGCTTTTGGTGTGGTGATAACCAGGGGTTGCATGCGCCCAGCTCAACTGTTCTCCTAACTCTTCCTCTGTCACCAGTCCCTGGTTTTACCTCTCCTCCCCTCTCACTGTTCTTGGCCTCAGTGACAGCTTGTGGCAGTGAGTTCCACCATCTAATTATACCCTGTGGGGGGTCAGTATCATTTCTCCTGTCTTACAGATGGGGTGTGCTGAGCCATAGAGAGGGTAAGTGACTTACCTGAGGTTATGCAGTACCTTTGTGGCAGCACTGGACTCAGACCTCTGGGGAAAAGTCCAAAGAGCCATGGTCTCTGCTTCTGCTGGGATCATCTGAGATGGGAGTTTGTGGTCTGTTCAAAAGAACTCAGAGACCCACGAAACTCCTCTCAGACCATCCAGTGGGAGAGACTTAGGCTTGCCACAGACGTTGGCCAGATCCACATGAGAGGCAGAAAGGCTCCAACCTCCATTACCTAACCTCCGATGACTGCATCCCTGTCAGCCCTCCCAGACAAAGGAGCCCCCCAGTGGGCATTCCACACTCAGATTCTGAAGCTAGCTCTAAGCCTTGAGCAAGCTGGAGGAATGTCCATGCCATTACTGCACATGCCACGCTCTCTCCTTCCTCTGCAGAAAGACATTGAAAATGGGAGAAAGTGGGTGTCCGCAGCAGCACAATGAAGGGATCCATGCGCGGTCTCTCCATTAATCTCAGTGCTGTGTTCACTCTGAAACTGAATAACAGCCACCTGAATGCCCACAGTGTGAACTGTTATTGATCAGTTTAAGGAAGGCGCAGGCAATGGGCTCCTTCAGTCAAATGCCCTGCTGTTTTGTCACAGCTGTGGCTCTCAGCCACATGGGCTCAGCCAGAGAAGGACCCTGAAGACTTCCCTTGTAACTTACCCAGTCTGCTGCTCTGCTCTTCTTCAACAGCTGATTATTACTGCATATAGGACATCCCAGCTAAGAGTCCCAAAATACGTGGCAAGCATCACATGGGAATCACCAGACTGGATCAGCCCTGAGGTCCATCTGCTCCAGTATCCCATCTCTGACAGTGGCCAGCAGCAGATGCTGCAGAGGAATGTGTGACTAAACTCACTGTAGCAGATGTAGGATCACCTGTCCCCCATGAAGGCCTCATATTGATCCCTAATAGATAGAGATCAGCAGGATCCTGAAGCAGCAGGATTTCAAAAAAACTGGCATCAACTGTTATACTCTGGATGGTCTTGTTATCCATATAAATGTCCAGTCTCTCGTGGAGTCTTGCTACATGACATCCAGTAGCAGTGAGTTCCATCATCTAATTGTGCCTCACCAGACCCCAGGGGTAGGTCAGTTCATTATTCCCATTTTACAGATGGGTGAGCTCAGCAACAAAGGCGGGAAGTGACTTGCCCAAGGTCACACAGCAGACACATAATAAAGCTGGGGAGAGAACCCAGGCATCCTGACCCCCAGTTCCTACTTCTAACCATTAGACAACACTCCCCCCGCCTACAACTAGGCCTGGAACACAGGAATTGTGACCCTCATACCCTCCGCTCTAACCATTAGATCATACTCTTCAAGGTAGGCAGAACCTGTGGTGTGGTGATAGAGTTCCTAGCTGCAGTGGAGAGCTTAATAACATAGAAGTTTCTTGGTCAGGATGTCCTCTAGCCGCTGCTGAAAGCATGGCTCTCTGTGTTTATATCTTCACATGACATGGAGTCAAAAGTGAGTGAATCCCTCTCTCTAAATAAGGAGTAAAGGAAAGGAAAGAGGCCCCCAGGGTGGTGAGCGAGTGGGGAAAGTGGAAAGCCAGGGAGAAGGCCTGTGAAAGCTGCAGCAGGAAGGAGGCAGAGCCCTGTCTCAGGGCAGCAATGGAGTCCATAGCGCAAATGGTGCCGCTAGAGACGTTTGATTTTGCGGGATGTTTTGATCCTTGCTGGATCCGTAGATCTGAGTTATTCCAGGTGGCTTCTGGTTTAACAGAGAAAGCACAAGGACACCAGGTAAATGCTCTGATATTTGCCAAGGGTGATGCTGCTGTCCTATGTACCTTACCTCTCACTGGTGAGAAAAAGAAAGAATACTCCAAAGTGAACAGCTTTTGATGCCCATTTCTTAGGCAGAGAGAATATTACATATGAAAGGGCCAAATTTATAGGAGGTGCCAGGAAGAAGGGGAAACAGCTGAGATTTTTACTCCTGCAGTTCATAGTCTTGCTGAACATTGCAAATATGGAATGTGACAATAAGAACTACTAAGAGACAGGATAGTTGTTGGTATAAGAGATATCAGTTTATCTGCACAGCTTCAGTTAGACCCAGATCTCACAGTAGCAAAAGCTATAGCAAAAGTGAGACTGCAAGAAACCATAAGGAACAGCAGTGTGACTCACAAGCTAGCAGCCTGGCGGGGACGGGACGGGACTGCATCAAATAATATTGACACAGGAAAGAGAAAAGACCCAAATGTGAAAGGAGCAGTCAGACCGAATTTACAACCTAAGAACAGTGCACAAGTAGAGAGTGGGAGAGCAAAGATCCTTAGTAGGAGGGTAGCTTGGAAAAGCTGTGGAAGGTGTGGCAAGACACTAAGCCATAGCTGGCAACAATGGCCTGCTAAACAGATGGAATGTGGGAGAGGCCACAAAATGGGACAATATACAGGTTATCAAGAGTAGTGGGAACAGTTTAACAGGGAAATGCTATTATCAGACAACGAATCCCTGATTCTGAGACTATATCCTCAATAGAGCAGTGCAACCTTGGTGCACAAGCTTGACTCTAAATGGTTGAAGCCTTAAATTCAAAATTGATACTTGGGCAGCAGTCACTGAAATGCCAAAAAAAATTATAATCGATCCCGGGATGAAGAAGATCTGCAAAGACTAAATAAGATTCTATGTGGGGCGAGTAACATTACATTGGATGGTTGAGGCCAATTCCTTGAGAAACTGGAGAAAGGATGGAAAGTTCTTCAACAAATAATATATATAATACAAGGACTGACAACACCCCTAAAGCCAAATTCAGGGAAGGCATTACTCACCTAACCCAAATACAAAGATATTTCTGCTGGAAAGAGATTCCTGGGCATCACAAATCATTGTGGGGAAACTCTTACCAAGTATAACTCATTTAACAAAATCCTTAAGGGATCTCCTGAAAGGTCACAATATGTAGATCTGGGGGAGCACAAAACAAAATGCATTTCATAAAATAAAAGAACTATTGACAACTCCACCTGTTTTGGCACAATATTTGGTCAAGTATCCAACCATAATAGCAGAGGATAAATACCGGAGAGGGAGAGGAATTATTTAAGCTCAGTACCAATGTGGACACAAGAACAAATGGATATAAACTGGCCACCAGGAAGTTTAGACTAGAAATTAGATGAATGTTTCTAACCATCAGAGGAGTGAAGTTTTGGAATAGCCTTCCAAGGGAAGCAGTGGGGGCAAAAGATCTAACTGGCTTTAAGATTAAACTCGATAAGTTTATGGAGGATATGTATGATGGGATAACATGGTTTTGGTAATTAAATATTCATGGTAAATAGGCCCAATGGCCTGTGATGGGATATTAGATGGGGTGGAATCTGAGTTACCCAGGAAAGGATTTTCTGTAGTATCTGGCTGATGAATCTTGCCCATATGCTCAGGGTTTAGCTGATCGCCATATTTGGAGTTGGGAAGGAATTTTCCTCCAGGGCAGATTGGAAGAGGCCCTGGAGGTTTTTCGCCTTCCTCTGTAGTATGGGGCACGGGTCACTTGCTGGAGGATTCTCTGCTCCTTGAAGTCTTTAAACCACAATTTGAGGACTTCAATAGCACAGACATAGGGGAGAGGTTTTTTGCAGGAGTTGGTGGGTGAAATTCTGTGGCCTGTGTTGTGCAGGAGGTCAGACTAGATGATCATAATGGTCCCTTCTGACCTACATATCTATGAATCTATGAATTTATGGATGCATCTTCGTATGGTTCAGGAGAAGTGTGCACCCAGCCAGAAGGAGATCAGAGACCTGGTGCATTAATACCAAGAAGTGTCACAGAAACCGAGCAGCGGTGGAAAAGGAACTCTAGCAGTCACTTGGGCCGTGAACGGCTCAGTGCCTACCTGTTTGGCTTGAATTTTAATACAGAAACAGACCACAAATGCTTAGTTGCATTATTGAGTTCAAAACAACTGGATGACCTTCCACCTAGGATTCAAAGATTTTGACTATGGCGGATTCAGTTTTCTCTCAACGCTGAACACAGATCAGGGAAAGCATTCGGAGAGGCAGACTTTCTACCTAGAGCCCCAGATGTGCAGCCACCAATGGAAGAGGAAAAGGCTTTAGAGAAAGATATCAAAGTCTAAACTGACCTTTTTCTGGCAGCAATTCCAGCATCTGCCAGCAGACTTCAGCAAATTAGAAGTGAACAACTAAAGGACGAGACCTGCCAGAAACTGACTCACCTCTGCCAAAGAGGGTGGGGTTGAAGAAGTCAACTGCCAACAGACCTGCTACCATATTGGCAGAATCAAAATGACCTTCACATGACCAATGGCCTGCTTCTGCAGGGATGGTGCATTCTTATCCCCACAGTATTTCAGAAAGTGATGCTCTCCAAATCCGTGAGGGACAACAAGGTATAAACAAATCCAGGGCAAGACCCCAAGAATCGATATGGTGGCCCAGTCTGAGTAGGCAAATTAAGACCTCAGTAGAGGGCTGCAAGGGCAAGATATGTAACAAGAGCGGGAAACAATCACCAGGACCGCTACTCTCCACAGAACTACCTGACAGAACTTGTGTAAGCGGGGGAATAGTCCCACTATTGTGGGGAACTTTCCTGGCTTCTGCACTATCCCGGTGAAGTGGGCTAGCAAAAGGATCTGAGTCCTCGCTCCCACTTCCTTTACCCAGTGGCCTCCCTGTCCTGGAGGACTCCCCTTTCACTCTCCTGTCTGGCAGAGTCCTTGTAACCCCAACAAGGCTGGGCCCAGGATTCCTGGGGGGCTCAACCCCCAACCCTGCTGTGGTCACCTAGCACAGGGGCCAGGGTGTCCCCACTCCGGGGTACTCTCTCTGCACTGGGCACTTCTCTGACCCACTGACCATTATATACAATTTAAAGCAAATGCAAGTTATTTAATCAACAACTAATTTTAAAAAGAATAAGGGAAAATGGGAAAGGTGAAAGGAAACACATCACCCCACTCTGTGGCAGGGAACATCACAAACAGTGTCCCTGGAATGTCCGGGCAGTTCACAGTCTGCTCCTTTTAAGTCCCAGGCCCCTTCTCCGGCCCTGGCTGTGCTGTAGGGATGCTGTGGGTTGGACACTCGCTCAGGTGGTGGCCACACACTCTCAGGCTCTAAGTGGTAGGACCCTTCTTCCCAGTGTCGCCCCCGCCCTGTCGGGGTTACAGTCCAAGCCTGGCCTGCAGAGCCTCTTGGCTGAGGCGTCTCCCTGGGCTGGGCCCGCTGCCCAGGATCCCCCTCGCTCTCCCCAGCTGCTCACCGCACCCAGCTCCGGACTGCTCCAGCCCCAGCTCCACCACTCTGTCTTTGCACTGCTGCTGCTCTGCCCCCAGCCCCCTGGGCTGCTTCTCTGGCCCCTCTGGCTTCGGTTGCTGCAGCTCTGCTCCCAGGACAGGTCTGCTCTGCAGGCGGCTTCTGTGACTCTGCTCCCAGTACGGACCTGCTTCCTGGGCTGCTTTCCTGGCCCCTCTGGCTCTGGTTGCTGCAGCTTTCTTCCCATGGCAAGTCTGCTCTCTCTGGGCTGTGCCTCTGGCTTTGGGGCTGCAGCTCTGCTCCCAGGACAGGGGCTGCTCTCTCTAGGTCTGGCCCAGCTCTGCTCCCCTCCTCAGCTTGGGCCCCTGCTTTCTCCTTAGCTTGGCCCCACTCGGTCTGACCCAGGCAATTCCAGCTCACACCAAGGACGGGACCTCCCTGGCCTCCTGGCTCCCTGATTGATTAGCCTGCCCGCCCTGTCATTCAGGCTGACCTGGAGCATTGGCCTCTCCCCATTGTTCCTGGGAGCTGTCAGCCTCAGGGTCCTGATTCCCCATCGACCCTTCCCCCTTTTAGTACTGGGAGCTAGAAACTAAAACACTCCCACTGAATGTGAGTAAGGGGGCAACAGCCCCCTTACACTTGGCAGCAACTAGCCAGAGATTTGTTTTTCTGTAAAGGACAAACATATGTAATTGTAGTTGATTACTTCTCCAGATATATTGACTTGACTATACTTACACAGATCTCATTGGCACAAGTCATCCAGAAACTCAAGTCAATGTTTGCAAGACATGGAGTTTCTGAAGTCCTTATATCTGATAACAGGCCTCAGTTTATCTCTGAAACATTCCTAGAATTTGCAGAGAACTTGGATTTTGAACTTCACACTAGTAGTGCATATTACCCCCAGAGCAATGGGGAGGTGGAGAGAGCAGGACAGACTTTAAAAGGATGTTTGCAAAAATCAGTGGAGCTGTATAAAGCACTCCTGGTATATCAGCCAACACCTCTTGCGTCTGAACTATCTCCAGCAGAACTTCTAATGGGAAGATGAGTAAGGGCATCTTCACCTGTGGCATCACTACAACTTAGCCCTAAGTGGCCCGATCTGAAGGAATTTTGAAAACTGGGGGTGGAAATAAAAATGTGTCAATCACAAAACTTCAGTGTTCCACACAGAACAAAAGCGCTGCTTGAACTGAGAGCAGGACACAAAGTTTGGCTGAAAAGCTCTCAGACATTTGGAGCTGTTTAGAACTTGGCAGACGCTCCCAGTTCCTACCTAGTGGAGACTCCAAAAGAACTTCGGATTCTTCAATATTTCCCAACACAACAAAGAAGGGATCTGGGACCTACACTGTCCGGAAGTGAGCCCTGTCCACAGGGAACTTTATGCACAATCTCAATACAAGTGAGTAAATGCTCTGGAAGACTGATCAGAGCCCCGCAAAGACTTGATCTTTAGAATACTGCTCCGGACCAAGTAAATGCCATTGACAAGGGGACATGGTAGTGTAAATAGTTTAAAGGAATCTAATGTTTACTTTGGACTCTTGTGTGCATATACTTTGATGTATAATTTAAGTTTCAATCATTTATTATAAAGCACGGGAGGTGTGAAGTGGTTATAGAGTTCCTGGTCTTGTACAGTTACCAGAGACGATCAGGATGTGTTGCAGCGGGGAGCTTAAACATAGGAACTTCCTGACTAGGGAGTTCTCTCCTTGCTGCTTGCATGGCTCTTTGTGCCTCACATTACAGAGCCATAGTAGATCACAGGATGTGGGAAGCCTAAGAGAGGAGCACCCAAATCAGAGCATCATTTAGACCGGGAAGGATCAAGTGTAAAGCAATGTCGGTGCAGAAATGCTCGTTATCTGCCCTGTATCCTTTCATTTCCTCCACACACATCAGGGGAGCTTGACACTTATTACTGGTCAGTGCAGAGGGGACTATCACCAGCTCTCAGTCTTATCTGCGTTCACGTGTAGACTCTTATCCACACTGGTGCGGGCGCACGCACAGGGACTGGCAGAATCAAGGTAGCACACTGCTTTAAACATCCCTGTCTTCATTTCTTTTTAAAACCACCGAGCTCTCTGCTCTCCAGCTGTGCCACAGGCTTTCAACATAAGCCTGCATCTGTGAGCAGGGACCATTAGCAAAGCAAAAGCGACATGATTCAGGAGTGACCCGGGTCGACTGTGGTTTCTGGCTGCTTTCTCACAGAAGATTCTTGAAAGTCTGACTCCTTCTCTGATGGGAATCAGGCTACTCACTCCTGTTTCCTTGGGAAAACCTCCTGCATCTATCTTCTGTTGCACAGCAGCACAAACCCCCTTTTATTTCAATCTGTACCAACAATTACCCATAGAGCACTGAAGGCTGCCTTATGGATCCCTGGTCTAAGCTACCGTGCTAACTTGGAATTAAATTGTGTGCCCATACGAGCATCTGTGCTTACCTGAAAAACTGTCCTTGTCCATGGCGATCAGATCCCGAGCTTGGTATATGTAGCAACGCAGGTGGTATCTGCTTCCATCTTTATGAGAAACAGGGGGAGAAAAAAGCATTCAGTTCTGCACCGCTGAAGTGCTGGAAAATCTGTGATAATTACACAAGGGGCTTGAATGTTTCCTTGGATCCAGGGTGTCATGTCTTGGGCCTAAGGAAGCCAATCAAGAGTAACGCCATCCACAGCAATGGAGTTACTCCAGATTTACACCAGAGCAGAATCTGGCCTGCCTATTGTATATTATCTGGTGAATGGTCTTGTCTAGCCTTTGAGTTGTGAAAACCATTTTTTTGGTCCCACTACAATCGCATGGGAAATGCACCAGCTCCCTGCACTGTCCCAGTGGAACATACACTTACTGGGGCAAAACTTGCCTTAGGAGCTGGGCGGGGTACCTGCAGGGAGCAGAAGGAGGTGCTCCATAGAGGGATCCTCTACCCTAAGGCCTCAGAGTTAGCTACACATCGCACACATCTTGCGAGTCGGTGCATCCACCTAGCTGTGGATGTAATGGCATAGGTCGCACCCCGATCCGCATTCCCTTTGCTGTTCCCAGCTTTTTCACCGAACAAAAACGTCCTTCCAGGCACAGGACCCCTGTGTGGCAGAGGATCTGTCGTGAACATTCCAGTAGGGGGCACCATAGCAGCACTTCACTGAACAACTCGGCAGATGTTCATAGATTCATAGACTCAAAGGCCTCTCGGTAAGCTGTTCCAACTTGTTTATTACCCTCAATGTTATAAATTTACATCTTATTTCCAGTCTGAATTTGTCTAGCTTCAACTTCCAGCCATTGGACCATGTTAGACCTTTGTCTGCTAGACTTGAAGAGCCCACTGTTAAACATTTGCTACCCATGCAGGAACTTATAGAGTGTGATCAAGTCACCCCGTAACCTTCTCTTTATTAAGCTAAATAGTTTGAGCTCTTTGAGTCTATCACCATAAGGCATGTTTCTAATCCTTTAATCATTCCCGTGACTCTTCTCTGAACTCTTTCCAGTTCATCGACACCCTTTAGTTGTGGGCACCAGAGCTGGACACAGGATGCCAGCAGCAGTTGCCAAATACAGAGGTAATATAATCACTCTACTTCTACACAAGATTCCCCTGTTTACACACCCAAGGATTGCGTTGGCCCTTTGGTCACAGCGTTGCACTAGGAGCTCACGTTCAGCTGACAGGAAACTTTTTTGAAATCTCAAAATTTTTCCCAGTTTCCCACCTAGATCCACTTTCAGCATCTTCACAGCAAGCTTTAGGATCACAGAAGCATAGAAATGTCGGGCTGGAAGGAACCTCAAGGAGTCATCTAGCCCAGCCTCCTGTGCTGAGGCAGGACCAAGTAAACCTAAACCATGCCTGACAGCTGTTTGTCTAATCTGTTCTTTAAAACCTTCGACGATGGGGATTCAACAACGTCCCTTGGAAGTCTTGCTGTCATGATGAATATCTAGCCTCATCTATACTACAAATGCTAACAGCTATACCCCCACCACACTGAGGGACATTATCTGCGCTGACAGAAGCATTCGTCTGTTGACATAATTCGGGTTGAGATTTCCTGGAATCTATGTTACCAGAGTGTGAGTGGGATTTTTAACACCCCTGACTGACATAGCTGTGCCAGTGTAGTGTAGACCTGGCCCTAGGCACCTTTTTAAAATGTGGATCCTGGTCTTATTAGCCCTTATATAAACAAATCTGCATTCAATCCCAGCCTCTTCCTTTTGGTCTGCTTTCTCTGGTGCCTCGACTCATCCTGACAGCGGGTGAGCCCCCAGGGAGCAGATATTACAAGGCTTTCGTCAGTGGCAAAAAACACCACAAAAACAAAAATTGCCATCCGCACCTCAATATTGTACACCATGGAAAGAGGATCTCGTTTAGACAAACATGTGATACACCAGCATGTTGAACACACCTATGTCAAGGCCCAGTCAAGACTGCTGCGTTGCTGTGCTCAGGATGGAAATGAGCTGAACCTTCAGGTACTGGGGAATGGACGTGAGGTAAACTGGGGTATTTACACCCAGGGTGAAATTCACCCCTGTGCAGAGAGACAAGCACAAACCCCAGACACCTTCTGGGCTTCACTGGATCTCAGGTGGTGCCTGGGCCTTGGGAATTTCACCCCTACATCCTAGATGACTTACAGTCAAATATGCAGGAGATGGTGGGTCTGTTTACGCCGAAGCTTAAGGTCGAAACCGATTTTCCATCATCGCTCTTGTCGTCTGTCACGCCCCCCTGAAGGAGAAATAGACGTAACATGAGTCCCGCAGAGCCCAGCTTTTGAATAACCCTCTTTTGGACACAGGGCCATCCCAAGGGGGGTGCAGGGCCTGGGACATAGGCACAGAGTTTCTAATCTGCCGGGGGGTGGGGGGGGCTCCCCACGGGCTCAGCCCAGGCCCCACCCCCACTCCACCACTTCCCCCAAGGCCCCACCCCTACCCTGCTTCTTCCCACACGGACTCTGCCCCGCCCCTTCCCGCTCTCGCCCCACCCTGCCTCTTACCTCCCCCCGCAGTTCCACCCCCTCCCCTGAGCATGCTTGGCCCTCACTCCTCTCCGCTCCCCAGCACCTCCTGACACCACGAAACATCTGATCCACGGCAGGCGGTAGGCGCTGAGAGGGAAGCAGAGGTGCTGATCGGTGGGGCCCGCTGGCGGGCAGAAGGTGCTGGGAGAGGGGGAGGTTTTGGTGGGCGGCTCCTCCTTGTCCCCCCCTCGCCCACCTGCCGCTAGCCGCTCACCTCCCCATTCGCCTCCTCACCTGCCTGCCTCCCCGCCTACCTCCTCACAACTTTATAGAAGTGCGAGGCCCCCCAGAGCGCAGGGCAGTCTCCCCAATTCGCCACACCCAAGGGATGGCTCCAGTTGGACGTGACGGTCCGTGACATAAAACAAGGACAGCCGCTGCCCAGAAGACCTTACAGTCTAAATGGGCCATGTGCTGAGAAATGAGCAGTCTAGCCTAGATCCCATCTATCTCAGGTACCGCCCCTCCTTAAGGCAGTATCTTAGTGCTTCATTATTTTTAAGGTATTTAACCTCTCCATGAGGTAAGGCAGTGCTCTTAATCTCATTTTACTGTCACACAGAGAAGCTAAGCAACTTGCAACGAGAAAGACTGAGGAGAAACAAGGACTTAAACCCAGGTCTCCCAACTGCTAGGCTACTGCTCTATGCACCAGACCATCTAATAGAGCAATTGACATAGGACTTGATTAATGAAGAACTAAAGGAAGGTAATATAATTCATGCTAATCAACACGGCTGTATGGAAAACAGATCCTGTCAAACTAACTTGCTATGTTTTTCTGATGAAATTACAAAGTTTGGTTGATAACGGTAACAGGATTGACACAATAGATTTAGACTCAAAATGAATTGTAAACGGGGAATCATCATCAAGGAGGTGTGTTTCTAATGGGGTCCCCCAGGGATTCGTTCTTGTCCCTACACCATTTAACATGTTTAGCAATGATCTGGAAGAGAACATGAAATCATCACTGATAGAGTTTGCAGAGGACACAAAAATTGGGGAAGTGGTAAATAGTGGGAAGGACATGTTAGTGATACAGAGTGATCTGATCACTTGGTAAGCTGGGTGCAAGGAAACAATATTTGTTTTAATATAGCTAAGTATAAATATAGACATCTAAGAAGTAGGGTTGCCAATTTTCTAATTGCACAAAACCAAACACCCTTACCCTATCCCGCCCCGACTCACTCCATCCCCCCTCCCCTCCATCACTTGCTGTCCCCCACCCTCACTCACTTTCACTGGGCTGCGGCAGGGGTTGGTGTGCAGGAAGGGGTAAAGGCTCTGGCTGGGGATGCAGGCTCTGCGGTGGGGCCAGAAATGAGGAGTTTAGAGTGCAGGAGGGGGGGTCCGGGCTGGGGCAGTGGGTTGGGATGCAGGAGGAGGTGCAGGCTCCAGGAGGGAGTTTGGATGTGGGAGGGGTCTCAGGGCTGGGGCAGGGGGTTGGGGTGTGGGAGGAGGTGCAGGCTCTGGGAGGGGGTTCAGGGCTGGGGCAGGGGGTTGAGGTGCAGGCTCTGGGAGGGAGTTAGGGTACGTGAGGGGGTTACAACCTGGGGCTGGGGGTTGGGGTGCAGGAGTAGGTTTGGGGGGCGGGCTCCAGACGGGTGGTGCTGACCAAAGTCTGTCTGCTTATTTGACTCTACCCAGAACCTTCTTTACTCTAGAAATCAGGCTGGAATCTCTCTCACCCAAATAAGTTTTCTCATCAGGTTTCTGGTGCTTTGTGGCTTAGATTGGGGTTGGTGAACCAAGAGAATAGCATTTCTCCAAGGATTTCTGCTTCCCGCCTCATCGGAGACAATGAAACATGAAGATGTATGAAAATGAGAAAATATAATGAACAGAATTGAGTCAAACCTCCAAACAACCTTGTTGTTGGTTCAAATCTCACCCAAACCAGCTGACCCAAAGTTAACATTTGTAACCAGCTGGTGACATACCTACGGCTTCGTTGCTATAATTTAGGGTAGCACTGCTTAGGGGCCTCACCTCAGGTCAGGACCTCACTCTGCTAGACACTACATAGGCGCATAGTAAGAAAGTGTCATTGCCCCAACAGCTTACAACCTAAATAGACCAGAGGTAGGAAGGAAAATGACTTGCTCAGGGTCCCAGAGCAAGCCAGCGTCAGAGCCAGGAACAGATCCCAGGTCTATTGAGATGCAATCCAACACCTTAGCCCCTGGACCATGCTGCCTCTCTGAATTCCTGCATGTCACTATCCTGCACACTGAGATCACGTCGAACTTGACAGCTAAAGCAGGGATAGAACCCAGATTCTCTTATTTCTGGAGCACCGGCCCCAACCCTTGAGCAAACAGAAAATCGCAGATGGCAGTATAAGGCCTCTGACACACAGATGAGCAGTTCTGACCCCATCCATCAGAGCCCGGTGCATCACAATGTTATTGTACAACCCAGAAAAAAAGCAATGCACGTAAGCGGCCCTTCAGTCGCATTGTTCTGTTTGAAAGATCTCACAGCACGGGTAGTTAAAGTGTTGCACTAAGTCCCCTTGTGAGTAAAATTAATGGAGTATGAATTTTGTTAATGGTGATACAGATGGTGTCAAATGCAGTGAAATACTCCACTCGCTGCTTGAAAGGATCCTTGCCTAACCTGGGCCAATGCTTTTTCCTCTTCTTGTTTTTGCGTGCGCGCACCAGCCCTTTATCACCTCCTAATTGCCATATGTGACTTGAAATATTTAGTTGCAGGAAAAGGTGCATAAAGATAACTTCCTGGCTAGCATCAATCGGATCCTTAAATATTTCCAATTATCAAATGTTTGGGAAAGACGGGAGGGAGATATTTGAAAATAGGGCTGAGATGGATTTTCCAGAGCCATGGGGCGCCCGGGCCCAAAAATGCGTCAAAGAACTTAGGTGGTCTGCAGAGCCCTTTCTTCTTTCCCAAAAGCTCCAGGGCAGGAATAGTCATTACCAGGGCATTGTCTGCAGATCAAGCGCTGGGGTTTGCGGTGCAACTTATTTACAATAATTAAGTCATGCAGAGTTTTTAAAAGCTTACCTCCTTTTCTTTCCCTTTTACCCCCAACCCCCATCTCTCTCAACCCCTCCTCCCCAGCCTCCCAGCTAGGTTTCCTTAGCGTGGAGAAAAACGCAAAGCTCCAGCCTGTGTCTAAGGAATTTGCTGGGAGCTGAATAGTTCCACAGCTATTTTTATGACCTTTTCACCAAACATACAGGATGGCCTGGCACGTGTCCTGCTGTTCGAAAGCTAGACGCTGCAAAAGTTCCCAATCCACACAGCGCTGTTGCGCAGCCACGCCGGGGAACAGAATCTGCCCCCGGCCCTACTCTGTTCCAGGGACGTAGCAGGCAAGGTCTGCACCAGGGCAGGGGGGACTGGGGAGCCCATGCAGGAAGGGCGAGCTCTGTGCAAATGGCAAAAGAGGACCCCTGTATCCCAACACAGGGAGGAGGGTTTGGTGTGGCTCAGAGAAGGGACACATCCATGGGCCTGATCCAATGGCAAGACACCCTTGAGAATGAATGTGCTTGCTTAGAAATAGCGGTGTGGTAACTTAACTGTGAGTAACTAGGTTATTATTACCCTCTGAGGAAGGACGGCAAACCCGAGCAGCTGAGGCAGTCTGTGTTGCTGGGAAATTCGTAGTGTAGGCAGGGAACTGTGCAGCCTGAAAAAACCCTGGTTAGGAGGGAGAAAGACACGTGTCTCCACCCAGGAAAGGTGATGGCTGAGGAACCAGAAGCCTGAAAATGGATCCCCTGGCTGGACGACAGAGGGGGAATACAGGTGCTGCTGCTCTGAACCATGACACACCAAACTTGTAATCTAATCAAAAAAAGGTATCAAGGTCGTTTGACAGGATCTATTTTATATAAACCCATGTTGATTGGCATTAATTATATTACCCTCCTTTAATTCGTTATTAATCATGCCCATTATCAGCCACTCCATTATCTGGTCTGAGATTGAGGTCAGACTGACAGGCCTATAACTACCCGGGTCACTCTGTTTACCCTCTTTAAATATTGGCACAACATTAACTTTCTTCCAGTCTTCTGGAACTTCCCTCGTGCTCCAAGACTTATTGAAAATCAGCATTAACAGTCCAGTGAGTACCTCAGCCAGCTCTTTTAAAACTCTTGGGAACAAATTAAACAGATCTGCGGATTTTAAAATGTCTAACATTAGTAGCTGCTGTTTAACACCCTCCAAGAGATACTAGTGGAATGGAAAGTGTGTTATCATATGATATGACAACATCATAACAGAAACACTGGAGAATATACTGTAGTTCTGTATGGAACAATGCTATACTGGCCTGAGGCGGGGAACAGCATTGGGTAGGACCCACCAGGCCTTTTCCATCACTAAATTCAAGGGCCTGACCCTCCAGCTTTATTGCAGGTCACACTCCTGTCAACCCTGAAGCCCCATTGCTTCAGACCTGTATAACTCGATTGGAGGGTGGTTCAGGAGAATGCCCTGTAGGGAACAATCCTGCATTGGCTAGGGAGAGAAGGACTGGAATTAGCCCGTTGGCCTTTTCCATCTCTGAATTCCCGGACCCTTGCTGGAGCTTGCAATGGGAGCAGGTTCAGGGCGGTTAGCGGGAAATGATCCTGTACCAGCAGCTATCAGTTGCCCAGTAAAGTGCTGCTGAAAGCGTGTCATCCTCTCTGAATTTCCTTTAAGGCTTAGGAGTGGACGATGCACAGAAAAACAGGTAAAGAGGCAAATGGTCCCCAGTCCCCCGACTGTCCATCATCCCCGCAAACAACAAGCCCAAGTGAACGGCATGTATCATTACTCGTATAACACACTGGTGAGTCGGCCAAGATGGCCAATTGAGGGCCTTGGCCACTCCGGGCAAGTGTTCTCTTAGCAGAAGAAGCTTATGGGGCAGCTGCCCTCTTTCCCACCCCACCAGAGATTGAAGCAGGCACCTCCCCGTGTCACAGCTGGAGGTACAGGATTAATGAGTAATATATGGGCCAGGAGGTCTCGTAAGGGATTGTCCCAGCGAGCAGAGTGGCCCAAAGGAGGGAAAGTTTTGCCTCTTAAGGAAACAGCTGGCTCTGCCTGCGCTGTGCGAATGTATTTGTCTAAGGCCTTGGCAGAACGTCCTGTTCCTGAGGTGGTTGAGGGGACCTCGTCCCAAGACACGGGTGGCTGTAGGGAGGGCTCCTGAGAACTGCTGGGAAAGCAGGCCAGGCCCCCCAGAAAAAAGCCCCTTGTGGAGTGGAAAGCAGAGGGGCGAGTCCATCGGCGGGAAGATGGATCAGTGCTTTGCGAGAGTGGGAGGCAGCATCGGAGGCAGCCGTGTGACAAGCCCAACGGGAGCCCTCCATCTGTCAGCCAACTGGCGGCAGGCGAGTGCCAGGGCAGCCAGAAGCCAGCACCACGTGATGAAATAGTCCCTACAGCGGGTGCATGCGGCCCGGCTCTGGCCAACAGCACCCTGTGTGTGGCCGGGGCAGCTAGCCCCAGCACGAGTCTGAGCGGGCGCAGAGGCAGAGCGGCCTGCACCTCTCGTTAATGGCCATCGGAAGTGGTTTGGATGGGTGTGTAGGTGTGAAATCGGAGGCTGTGCATAGAAACGTGTGTGTGTGTGTGTTACACAGAGAGAGAGAGGATCCAAGGAAAGCACATTAGTGAGGATACAATCTGGCTCTCCCTACCTTCTAGCGTAATGAGGCATGTTTCCCTCCTCAGCATGAGGCGGAGGGAGATGGAGTTGCCGTGGCTACTCCCGGGCTCAGCAACGGCTGCCTGGCCTTTCACAGGCCTCAGGCTCTCGAGCCATGGCCCGGCGGCCAGTAGTGGCCAGGTCACCCATGGAGCTGCTTTCATCCCGAAGGCAGAGCAGCTGCCGTCTACAAGCAGAGGCACTTCCTGCAGGCAGTCACCCAGTGTGGGTCTGGATTAGGCTACCTGGGGCAAAGGCCCTGGGCGCTATTCCGTGCCCTGCGTGGCAGCTTCTTGCCTTTCACCGAGGGGTCGTTCTGCAGAGTAAATTAACCGGGCACCAAGGCTGGAGCAGGAGGCAAAACACAAGCTGCATAGTGACCTGGAGAGAGCAGAGCGGTGTGGGCTCTGTCTTACTGCGCATGCCTCCTGTGCCCATCATCCGTCTGTCTAGTGTACTAACGTGGTTTCACCAACAAGTGAGCCGCACCCCAAGCAGACAGTGCAGGCCCAGGGGGCTGTGTGGGGAGAAGCACAGTAGCATTAAAATCCTGAGACTGGTCTCTTTTGGTTTCTATCAATCACTGGCAATTTCTGTTATGCAGATGCCACTTTCCTCCTGCTGATGCCCCCTCTTCCACCCTGAGATCTGCCTGGAACTCATGGGTTTGGCAGGCTATGGGGACCACACACACTCCCCAAACCTGCCCCACCCACTGAAAGAATAAGCTAGAAACTCCCAAGGATGAAACCAGCTGGGCCCCCCTTCCCACCTTTGCTCACTGCCTCCTGACTTCAGTGGCGAACTTGTCTGATCGGAATATCAGGATTAGGATCACTTCCCACAGCTGAGAGCCATGTACAGGGCCAGTCCCGTTCCCAGTGAGCTCAAATGCACAGATCCCATTAACTCCCAGGCTCTATATGAACTGAGAACTCAGCATAATTTCCAGTTGGCCGGGTAACCTATGGACACAGATCTCTAGAAGCAGACTGGAGAAGTAGGAAGGAGCTAACCAGCCTGGCTGATTGACCCTCTACCATCACACACAGGGGTTGCTCCCTTGACACATCCTGCCTGGCTCCGTGCTAAGAACCTGGTCCACTAACCGCGCCATTGTCTGTTCACACCATTAGTGTCTGGATCGAAGGGGAATTCTTTTTTTCTTTTCTCCCAGAGATGGAACTGCCATGAAACAGCAGGAAACAGCATGGCTGGTTTGTCAAAGCAGCCTTGAAACATGCATTCGCTGGCAAACATGTAGGGAAGGCAGCTTGTTCAGAGTTGTTCCCTGAGCTCTTTTGCACACAGTACAATTAATGGCCTTTCTGAAAGCAGGATTCTCAGCCCTGGAGACCTCTCGCTGGTGCGTTTTCTTCACTGTCCCGGCCAGCATGGCTCTACCATATGCCCTGCCATGGGAAGGCAGCTCGTGCATCTTGGAGGCCCATTCAAAGCATGTGCTTTTGGCTAAGACAGCCAGTTATTACCAGCTGCAGCTGAGGGGTTTTGGAGGCAGAAGCTGCTAGGAAATGGAGTGAGGTCACCTGGTAGCTACTTGTGGCTTTGGGTCACCACAAAGCAGGCAGGGATTAAAACCAGTGACCTGGAGGTGAACATCTCCAGGACCAAGGACCGGGTTGCTCCTGATCCTCCAACATGCTGAGTATGGCCAGTGTGGTGCCATGAGGCTGAGGAATTCAGCACCCACCATTGTGTTGGAATTTCCCACAGGAGCCTAAGGGAGACAGCTGCCAGCTCCGATCGAATTCCAACACCAATTGGGAACCAATCTCTCTTAGTCCCCTTTGCAGTCCCAGCCCTGGTGTTTAATGTGGTTTCAATGATGATGCAGATGATTATACAGTTCACCAAGGCAGACATGGTGGTAACGGGCCAAAGTGACGCACAAATCAGCTAGAGCAGTGAAGGCTGTGGCCCAGAAACCCCAAAGTAGCATACACACATTCTTGTATCAAAGACAAATTCCTTCTGGTCATGTTTGGTATGATCTTCCTGTTGGAAAACAACCCTTGTAAATAGTTCAGTAAATCCGTGCCGGGTGCTGGCTTGTTTTGTTCCCCTTTGCACTTCAGTGCTCACTGGGCTTCAGTTTCCCTGCAACAACATGACGCTCCATAATTTGACCGTCTCGGGAAAGCTAGACCACAACCACAGCAGGGCACAGAAGCATGGCGCAAAGAACCCAGCAGGTAGCGGGAATTTGATGGAACAGGCAGAAAGGCCTTCGAGAGGCACTATAGTCAAGTGCCTTCCCAGCTCCATCACTGGCAGGCAGCCAGGGTAAACCCAAAGTTAGCAGATGCATCTCCACTGCTGGCCCAGCAGCTATAGCCTATTGGCTCCAATGGGCTTTGGACCATCCTAACACTTGGCAGTGCCCTGTAGAGGAGCCAAGTCCAGTTCCCCGTTCTGGCTTCCTCCTCCTGTTGTATTTTTCCCTTTCGTTTTACAACAGGGACCCCTCTGACCAGGTGAAGAAACCACAGAAATCAGAGCGGGAAAAGATCTACAAGGTCATCCAGCCCTGCGCATTGTGGATGCTTTCCACGGTGCATTTACTAATGTTCTGTCCAGGGTGGTTTAAAAAATGAAGCTTCCAAAATTTCTCTTGGGGAGACTGTTCCAAAGCCTACAACATCTCGCCGCCTTCAGAGTCTTCCTAATATTCCACCTAAGCTTTCCTTTTCTTCCTTTAAATTTACCCCATTACTCTTATTTATTCTCTGCTGTATTATGCTAAATCCTCTTTCTACTCGCGGTCTTTCCCCTTCAAACATATGCAGACTTGTTTCCTCAGTTTGGCACAGAAAAGCTACAGCAGGAATTCTGTCTGGTTGATTTTGGTCCAGAAGTTGATCTTCCTGGAGTAGGGCTGTCTACATTTGGCTTTTTGCTGTAGGAGGCAAATACTACAACCCCACTTCATGGTGATGACACTGATGCCTCCTGGCATGACATCATCCGTATTCCTCCCCAGAGATAGCTGCATTTGAGAGGCAGGGGAATGAACCCTAAAGCACCCAGGGGCTCTGAGCTTTCTGGATGGAAGACACTATATAAATATAAGGTATTATTGTGGCACAGAGCATCCTGGAAAACACATAAGTCATGCAGGAATGAGACCCAGTTAGTGAGGAGTGCTGGAAAAGGCATGAATCTGCAAAACCATAAAGTATGGCAAGATCATTTATAAAGCAATCTGCAAAAAAACCCAAGTAACCACAGAAAATGTGGCCACTAACCCCAAACTATGAGGGCATAAAGGCAAACCAGAATGACCTACTGCAGATGGGAATTCAGAGAGCTGAGCCCAGAGACTTTGAGAGTTTGCTTTGAGCTATTAGGCCTGTCTCTGAGCCAGACCCATAGCTGGGGTATAATTCACCTGCTGGGCTCTTCACAGCATTCGCAGAATAGTTCAGATCCGACAGTGTGACCGTGCCCACTCTTCTCGCCCTCAAGGGGGTCCCAGCCAAATACACACAACCCAGCCGCACAAGGAGCTGGTGCTTCCCCGCTGCAAACAGGAACTCTGGAGGAATGAGATTGCCTCTAGATCATGACGGAGTCTAGGAGGCAACCCTGGAATGGCTTTACATAGAGATGTGATGTTTGTCCATCACTTGGAGCCCAAGTCAAGACTGGATGTCTTTCTAAGAGATGTGCTGTAGCTCAGCCAGAAGGTAGGGGCTTGATGCAGGAATCACGGGGCATGGGTCCCTGTTCTAACTTTGGGCACCTTGGTCTCCGGAAGCCCAACTTTGAGGCCTGATTTGAAGACTTTCCCACCACCCACCATCCCAGCCGCAGTCAGGGGGAGCTGAGGGCGCGCACCGGCTTTGAGACTCAGACCTTACGTGCCTCCAGCTGGGCCTGCTTGACCCAAGCTGAGCAGCGGTGGCGGGGCAGGGGGGGTTGCGTCTACGACACAGTACCGTCACCCCAGAGCAGCCCTCTCTGTCGATTCCCGCACCCCCAGCACAGTAGCCGGCGTTTAGGCAGACCCATTTTATTTACAGGCTAATGAATCTGAAACCAGGACCTTCGTGCGGCTGGTAAAGCCCTCATAAAACTTCAGCACTCAGGCAGGGAGGGCTGCTGCGGGTTGAAATGAGACCGAAAGAAACGCAGCTAGATGTCTGAGCCCTGCCTCCCGCTGGGGAAAGGGGAAACAGGAGAAGGTTGATGGGGAGCAGCAAGGTGCAGTTACAACGCCATGTGAACCCCCTGCCCGCAAACTCAGTGACAATGGTGAGCATACTCACGCTCCAACTGCACACTGGCATTGGCACCCCCCCCAATGCAGTCACAACAGCTGCGCCCACACGCACCCCAAACGCACAATTACCATGGCTTCGCACACCCCCCCCCACAGCGTTACAATGGCAGTGCACACATACACACGCCCAGTCACAACGGCAGCGTACACACACGCCCTCCAGCCGCGGCACACGTAGCACTCAAGACTCAGTTACATTGGCGCGCGTGCACAAACACATCCAACACACAATTCCAACGGCAGCACAGACATACACACGCATACACCCCAACGCACAGCACCGTGGCAGCACACACACAGACACACTGCAGCACAGTTATACTGGGGCACGCGCACACACACTCCCCGCGGCACGGTTACAATGGCAGTGCGCACCCACACACGCGCACACACACACACACTCCCCGCGGCACGGTTACAATGGCAGTGCGCGCACACACACACACACACACACACACACTCCCCGCGGCACGGTTACAATGGCAGCGCACACACACACACACACACACACACACACACACTCCCCGCGGCACGGTTACAATGGCAGCGCACACACACACACACACACACACACACACACACTCCACGGCACAGTTACAATGGCAGTGCGCACACACACACACACACACACACACACACTCCCCGCGGCACGGTTACAATGGCAGCGCACACACACACACACACACACACACACACACACACTCCCCGCGGCACGGTTACAATGGCAGCGCACACACACACACACACACACACACACACACACTCCACGGCACAGTTACAATGGCAGCGCGCACACACACACACACACACTCCACGGCACGGTTACAATGGCAGTGCGCACACACACACACACACACACACACACACACTCCCCGCGGCACAGTTACAATGGCAGTGCGCACACACACACACACACACACACACACACTCCCCGCGGCACGGTTACAATGGCAGTGCGCACCCACACACGCACACACACACACACACTCCCCGCGGCACGGTTACAATGGCAGCGCACACACACACACACACACACACACACTCCCCGCGGCACGGTTACAATGGCAGCGCACACACACACACACACACACACACACACACACACTCCACGGCACAGTTACAATGGCAGCGCGCACACACACACACACACACTCCACGGCACGGTTACAATGGCAGTGCGCA